>NC_037679.1:100383258-100540283 GCF_003255815.1 Theropithecus gelada | reverse complement strand
GGCTAGTTTTTTGTATTTTTTAGTAGAGACGGGGTTTCACCGTGTTAGCCAGGATGGTCTCGATCTCCTGACCTCGTGATCCGCCCGTCTCGGCCTCCCAAAGTGCTGGGATTACAGGCTTGAGCCACCGCGCCCGGCCAAGTAATTATTTATAAAAGTATGAATATTATGTAAAGTCAAAGAAAAATGTATTTCAATATAAACACACATTTTTGTGGCAGAGAAACATAACAAAATGAATAAAATAAAATATTTTTTTCTTTCTTCTTTTTTTTTGAGCCAGGATCTCACTCTGTCACCCAGGCTGAAGTGCAGTGATGCAATCACAGTTCACTGCAGCCTTCGCCTCCTGGGCACAAGCGATCCTCAGCTTCCCAAGTAGCTAGGACAACAGGCATGCACCACCACGCCCAGCTAATTTCTGGATTTTAAAAATAGACAGGGTCTTGCCATGTTGCCCAGGCTGGTCTCCAACTCCTGTTCTCAGCCGACTGGAAAATAAAATATTTTCAATCCAAAAACATATGATTAGATGCCATTCTGTGGAGCTGAAGGAGACAAGGGAACTAGTAAAACTTCCAGCTTTCCAGGGCTTTTACATGAATTGTTTTAAATGAATGGTGATCGAGATGAAGTCAGTAGATTCCATTTGAGGCATTTCAGAGTGAGATAACGGTATAGTTTTAAATGTCAATAAAATGTCAATACGGCAAAAGTCACACCATTTGCAAGTATTTAAACTTATGATAAAACATTTTAGATGCTTGATGGGTCATTTTCAAAATTATGTTCCAAATGGTCTTAGGGGCATGCGAAGGCCACCCTTCAGGTCTCCGCAGCTCCGCTCCCCAGGACAGCGGCTCCCTAGGGCTGTCTCTGTGCATCTTCAAGGAGGGCGACTTCCTTGGTTCAAGTCCCACGGCCACCTCCTTGCTCCCATTCGCAAGTTGGTCCCCAGGGCGTGAGACACACCAACGCTCCCATTCCCTCCAGTTTCTCTCTTTCCCCCACTTTGTCACTCGTTTCAAGAGAATGTTCCTATCCAGCGAATTTGTCATCATTTTCCCTGCCTGGGTAACAACCATCGCGGGGCCTTTTTTGTGTGTGTGTGTGTGTGCAGGGAATGGGCCTGGAGCCCTGAGCAGTCCCCTTCGCTCACCCCCCACCCCCCACCCCGCCTTCTCCTCTTCTCCTGCTCCTCCTCTCTTCACTCTTCCTGCCTCTCGGCTCCGGGGTCCCCTGGCTTCCCCGCAGTCCCCGCCCCCCAGTTCCCACAGCGGCACCCGGGCCTCGCCTCCCTGCAGCCGAGCCGCGCGCCCTGCGTCCCGGTCTCCGCGCCCCGAGTCCCCGTCCCTGGAGCCTGGGGGACCGACAGTCGCGGGCCACGCACGCGGTCCCAGCCTCGCCGTCCGCCACGGGGAGAGCTGGAAGGTGGGCCCCAATCTCCCACCTCACTATGAGGTCATCCCAGCCCCGGCCAAGCAAAGCCTGGGCCTGCTCGCTCCACATGCATTTCAGTCTCCTCTGGCCTTTCCTGCGCGGAGGAGCCGGGAGGGGGAGGATGTGACCTCATCTGCGCGGCATCTGAGCCCAGGGGTGCCCCTGCGCTCCCACCCAGGCCGCTCCCCGAGCCCGGCTCCCCGCGCCCCTCTCTGCATCCAGGAGAGACGCAGTGACAGCCAGGAGGGCCCGACATGGACGGAAGAGGCGCTGCAATTCTGAGACAGGGGCAGACGGGAGAGGAAGCGAACGTGGCTAGACGCTCACTTTATGTAAAATGTCCCATCAAACTAGAATCTCGTACACAGAGCTGCACACATACACTCCCACGGGCCCGGCTTGTACTCAGGCAGGCACACTCGCCCCCGTCCCTACCCCAACCCACCCCCCCGTACCCGTCCTCACTCACTCCAGCCCCAGTACAACCAAAAGGCGTGAATTCAGGCAAAGCCGTTTTCTTCCCCCATTTCCTCCTCATGGCAGCAACGGAAACCTGAATTTCAGAGTTGCCACGGGACCAGGGGGCCAACAGACCACAGGCACCATCCTCAGGGCCCCCAGTCTGCCTGGGACTGGGAGCATGGCTGTGGCGCCGGAAGAGAACATAGTGTCCATAGTGACTGTGATTCTTCAAGTGGTGTCTGAATTTCCCACATGACCTAAATTCTTCTGGGGGCTTCAGGGTTTCCAGTCTTGCAGGATTTTTGGCTGAAATGCAAGTACCTCTTGGAAGGATGGTACATGCCCCCATACCCTCAGGGGAGTGGGACAAGGAGAAGATGGAGTAGGGGGTGAGGCTCAGGCTCAGAAAGGGCAAAGGAAAGTTGCTCTCTCTCTCTCCAAGTCACTCCTCAAACTGTGCAGGGTTTGCAGGAAAGCTGGGTGGTCTACTCCTTCCCTGCTTCTCCTGAGACCCCAACCAGAGGGTGGGCTCCTATCTGGGTTACTGGCAGAATGTCCCTGTCCTCTGGGATCCCTCCTCTAAAAATGTTTGCACATAGCTTTATTCTGTGCTGGGTACGCTTTGTGTAAGTTGGAGTCACCCAACTACCAACTAATAGAAAATAACGAATATAGCCAAATTGGTGGTTCCCCATCACAAATGCTCTCTTCCCCTCTTCCCTGCACACACACACACACCCATCACCATCACCACTCACCTAGCTCACTCCTCACCCTTCAGGCCTCCATGAAAGAGGGCTTCGCCAACCATAGTATCTAAAATTGCCCTGCTCAATGTCTATTACCCTGTTGATTTCCTTCTAGGAATGTCATTATTTGATCTTGTCTACTTATTTTGTTTACTTATTTATTTACTTGTTTATTATCTGGAGTGCTACCATCATCTCCTCCCCCCCCCCCGCCAAAACCCCCTCTGAACACACACCCAGCTCACAAGCACATGAGTTCCACAGGCAGAGACTTGGCCAGTGTCACTCATTGTTTGTAAAGTTGCAGGATGGGCCTGTCGCCCAGGAAGTTCACATCTGAGTACATCAGCAAAGGAAGAAATGCTACATGTTTGTGATACCTGGTGTCCTCTGCTTCCTTCTGTGTTAAAGCTTTCATAATACTCCAAAGGTTTGTTTTTTGTTGTTTTTTTTTTTAGACGGAATCTCAGTCTGTCTCCCAGGCTTCAGTACAGTGGTGCGATCTTGACTCACTGCATCCTCCACCTCCCGGGTTCAAGTGATTCTCTTGCCTCAGCCTCCCAAGTAGCTGGAAATACAGGCGTGCACCACCACGCCCAGCTAATTTTTGTATTTTTAGTGGAGATAGGGTTTCACCATGTTGGCCGGGTTGGTCTCGAACTCCTGACCTCAAGCGATCCACCTGCCTTGGCCTCCCAAAGTGCTGGGATTACAGGACTGAGCCACCGCGCCTAGCCAAAGTATTATTTATAGTATATAAATATATATTAACATATAATACTTATTATATATAATAGATAATTATATATACATATATACACACAATATGTAAGTATATAACATACAATTGGCCTGGCGCGATGGCTCACGCCTGTAATCCCAGCACTTTGGGAGGCCGAGGTGGGTGGATCACGAGGTCAGGAGATCGAGACCATCCTGGCGAACACGGTGAAACCCCGTCTCTACTAAAAATACAAAAAAATAGCCAGGCGTGGCGGCGGGCGCCTGTAGTCCCAGCTACTTGGGAGGCTGAGGCAGGAGAATGGCGTGAACCCTGGAGGCAGAGCTTGCAGTGAGCCGAGATCGCGCCACTGCACTCCAGCCTGACAGAGCGAGACTCTGTCTCAAAAAAAAAAACAAACATACAATTATCAGTGCCTGTCCTCTGTATGAGGCTGTGAGCCACTCCAGGCTACTAGCATTCTCTGAGACCTCTTGAGGTTAGTGTCTAGCCTAGTGGCTGGCAGAAAGTAAATATTCAAGAGTTTATCAACCTATTTGTTTGCTGTACAATGATGAGAAAATTATTGATTTTGAATAGTAGAAAAGTGATAAATCTTACATTTGTACAGCTCTTAAAAGACTGCTAAATTCCTCCATGCCGTTTCGTTCCCACAACTCTAAAACATAAGCATAACCTAGCATTGTCCCTCCTCTAGAGATGAGCAGACTAAGTCTGCAAAAGGCTGAGTGATTTCTCCAGGGCGTGAATTAGTATGAAAAGAGCACTGAAATGTTCAGTAATAACTGTAGGACTGACTTATTTCTTCTTTCAGTTCTGTCAGATTTTGCTTTGTGTATTTTGAAATTCTGTTAGCGAAACTTTGTTTAACACTGTAGAATTAGGAGGGACTCATGCTACTTGTCATGGCTTTCCTTCCAGCTTTGTTTTGTGGTGGGTTTTCCAATCCCACAACATTTAATTCATGCATTGCCTCTTAATAGCTTTCCCTGATTTCCTCAGCAGAAATAATCTCCTGGTAACCATATTCCTGTTATGCCTTATGTACATACCTTTATTATCTTCACAATTTTACTCTGAGTATTTGTATTTATGTATGTTTTCTCCACTGGATCATGTTCTCTTCTCAAGATAAAACTGTGAATTATTTATGTATACATGTCCTATTCCTAGTACAACGCATAGTACCTTTTAGGCACATATCACCTCCTAATTGACTTTATTCTCCATATCATAAGAAGCATGAGAATAGCACCCAGAAGAAATACATGACAAACCAATGCATTGGAAGCCACTTTCAACACGACCGAGGAAAGCATGTCATGTTGTGAAGGTTGCCTGCCTCAGCCTTCTGCTCAGGGACGTGGATGTGGTCCCCAGAATCAATGGCTGGTCCTGTACTCTACTTATAGTCTCCCTTAACCACCTCAGAGCCTACCTCCCTTCTTTTCCTGGCCAATACTAAGTCTCTAGTGTGGGAGAGGTTCTTTGCTTTGCTTTTGTGTTATAGGACCATGTATATAAGACCTTAGGGCTTAAGGGAGCTCTCCCTGGCGAAGTGATGATCAAAATGAGATCCAGGGAAAATTAAGAGCTAGCCAGGGAAGGAGAAATGAACGAGTGTATTGCAGACAGAGAAAACAGAATAACTATCAAAGCAACGTTCACTGGATGTCCAGCCTTAACGTCACAGAGGCACTAGGGAGCCGGGGACGGTGAACACTGGAGAGCTAACGTACTCAGCTCCAACAGACTGTGGCCGCGCAAGAAGGATGGGGGGAGGGGTGTTAATGCCTGTTCCAATTTTTCAAAAGAAACTGAAAACCTGGATTTTTATGAGAAATTCCCTGATTTTAAATGTTGGCTCAACTTTAAAAATATACTGCTTGTGCCAAATAAAACACACCTGTGGGTTTTAATGGGCCAATGGGTAGCCAATTTGAGAGCACTGGGTTAGAATGGATATAAAATGTGAGGTAGGAAGCGGCTAGCAGTGAGCAAAGGTAGAGGTCAGAGAATAAGAAAAGTTTCAAGGTTTGTTAAGGAGATTAACTGGCAATGAAAAGACGTTGGAGGATTTGAAAAAAAAAAAAAAAAAACCACGATCAGATTTATATACAGGAGGACTATTCTGGTTGCAGTTTGGAGAATCAATGGGAAGGGATCAGCAGGGTAATGAGGAAGACCAGTTTTTAAAAATGATTGTGATAACACAGGTGAGATATGTAGGGGTCTGGTCTCAGTTGGTAGCAGTAGGGGAGGGTAGAAGTGAATTCACTCAAGAGAGACTCCGGATATAGTATCACAGGACTGGGTGTTTGGTTCAATGCAAAAATGTGAGGAATAAAAGAACAGTCAAGAATGATGTCCAAGTTTCTGGGTTAGACAATGGAGTGTGTTTTAGCATCATTTAACAAGACAGAAAAAAAGAAAAAGAAAAAGCAGGTTTGGGAAAAGTTGAGTTCTATTTTGACCATGTTGAAGTTAAGGGGCTAGAGACACATCCAGATGGAGATTTCTAGTGGGCAGTTGGATTTCAATAAAAGAAATATGTGTTAAAAAACAGATTTTGGTCGGGCACGGTAACTCATGCCTGTAATCCCAGCACTTTGGGAGGCGGAGGTGGGCGGATCACTTGAGATCCGGAGTTCAAGACCAGCCTGGCAAACATGGTTAAATCCCGTCTCTACTAAAAATAAAAAAAACTAGCCAGGCGTGGTGGCACGTGACTGTAATCCCAGCTACTCGGGAGGCTGAGGCATGAGAGTCACTTGAACCAGGGAGGCAGAGGTTGCTGTGAGTCAAGATTACACCATTGCACTCTAGTCTGGGCAACAGAGTGAGATTATGTCTCAAAAAAAATAATAATAATAAAATTTTAAAAAACCCCTAGATTTTGGAGTCATCAGCAAGTTATAATAAAGCCATGAAGGACCTTGCGGTCCCCAAGGGAGAGAGTGCAAGGTGAGGATAGAAAACAGCCCAGCACAGAGCTTACTTTAGGAGTGAATAGAGGTGAAGAAGTTGCAAGCAGATCAAAGAAAAGAAGGAAGAAAACCAGTAGCGAGTGGTCTCATGGAACCCCAGGAAAGCTTTTCTTTCTAGGAGCAAGCGGACTGCTGTGTCAAATATTGCAGAGATGCCAAGTAAGATAAGGACTGAAAGGTACTCATGAAGTCAGTGATATAGAGATCCATGGTGATCCTAGGGGCCACGGTCTCACGGAAGTGGTTAGGATGAAATCTAGCTTGCAGAGGATTGAGGCGAAAATGACACTTGAGAAGAAATATATGCATTTGGACAGCTCTTTCGAAGATTCTGGCTGTGAAGGGAAGAGAAAGAAAAGACATGAAAGAGGGTGCAAGATGAAGGGAAGGTTTTGAGCATGTTTTATTCTGTATGAGAAGTCTTTCTAGAGGGAGAAGGAAGTGGAAGAAATAAGAGAGGAGAAAAAGCTTCAGTAGCCCTAAGGTTAAGAAGGCAGGAGAGGATAGAATCTCAAGCATGTGGGGAGAGACCACCTTCAACAGGAGAGACCTTTGGAAGGAAGAGGGAGGAGGAATGCAAGTAGGTTGTGAGCTTCATTTGAGGGCTTCTGTGTTTTCCCTCTGAAATCAGAGTTGACATTACCAGCGGAGAGTAATTGTGGAAGTAGAAGCATCCGGAGAGTTGAGGGGAGTGAATCATCTTTGTGAACACCTGGAGAGAAAGTGACTGTCTTGCTCTAGTTCCTACAACTGGTAAGTTTGGGACTTTCTGTGTGTTCTAGTAATCCCTCTTCTCTCCTTGAGAGGGCAACTGGATTTCTAAGCGACAGACCACAGGGTATGTAGCACTTCCTACCCCTTCCTACCCCAAGCCTACCCCAGAAAAAGGCCTGAACTGCAATCAGGAAGCCGGAGTAAAATCCCAGCTCTACCACTTCCTAACCTGGATTGAAGATAAACACACCAGGGCATGAGGGGCCAGGAGGACAATGCCAAATAAAAGGAAAGGTGTGGGCCGGGCATGATGGCTCATGCCTGTAATCCCATACATTGAGAGCCAAGGAGAGTGGATCACTTGAGTCCAGGAGTTCAAGACCAGCCTGAGCAACATGGTAAAACCATATCGCTGCAAAAAATACAAAAGTTAGCCAGGGACATTGTGGCTCATGCCTGTAGTCCCAGGTACTTGGGAGGCTGAGGTGGGAGAATTGCTTGAGCCAGGGAGGTGGAGGTTGCAGTGAGCCGAGATAGCGCCACTGCACTCCAGCCTGGGTGACAGAGTGAGACCCTGTCTGTACATGTGGATATCTGTGTGCCTGAGCACACTGTTACCCACAGCCTCCACACCATCTTCAGTGCTGAGTACTTGGCCCTCATCTCTGCCTCTCAATTCCGGTCTCCAACAGTTCTCTCTGAAAGTATTCAGTCTCCAGGACGTTACCACTCCCATATACTGAGTAGCAGCAGTTCTCTATTGTTCATGCCCAAAGCTTTCATTTCCAGGATTTGGCTTCGTTCTGATACTCATCTTACCAACGTTAGACAGAAAATAAGGAGTCGTTTTCCTCTAGCCTCTACCTTTTAAACCCAGTCAGGTGGCAAGGTCTAGGGGACATCACAAGGGTCAGGCAGCAAACTTAGACGAAGGCAATGATATCTGCTGAGTGAGCCCAGAGAAGATATTCTCTCTGATCTTTCCCATTTGGACTGAGAATAATACCATGCTCTTCAGACGGCTAGTAAGATTCTATTGGCCTCCAGATTGACATCTTTCTCTGGCCTCCAGAAGGGGCGACATCTAAAGATTCCAAACAAATGAATGAGTGAAAATGCAGCTCACTGCCTTGCAGGAAAGAGATTTTGGCTCCTCTATCTCTTGCTAAAGTGAAAATGCATGCACTTTTTTTCTTTTTCTTTTCTTTTTTTTTTTTTTTTGAGATGGAGTCTTGCTCTGTCGCCCATACTGGAGTACAGTTGCTCAATCTCAGCTCACTGCAAGCTCCGCCTCCCGGGTTCACGCCATTCTCCTGCCTCAGCCTCCCAAGTAGCTGGGACCACAGGCGCCCGCCACCACGCCCAGCTAATTTTTTGTATTTTTAGTAGAGACGGGGTTTCACTATGTCAGCCAGGATGGTCTCGATCTCCTGACTTCATGATCCGCCCACCTCGGCCTCCCAAAGTGCTGGGATTACAGGTGTGAGCCACCGCACCTGGCCCCTTTTTTCATCTTTTCTCTGCACACAGGAGTTTCTTCTTGCTCTTCTCAGAATCCACGCCATGTCTGTCTCAGACTTCTACTTCTATTCTCCTATTGCCCATTGTTCCTTTCCATTTAGTTTTGGTCCATGAACGGCAATACTAATGCTATGTAACAAGATAGAAAAACTTGGATTCTCCAGAATGTCTCTTAGGAGGGAAATTGTACTTTAAAAAATGGATGTAGGTAGTACAAGTGCACCTGTGTTACATGGATACATCGCATAGTGCAAAGTCTGGGTTTTTAGTGTAGCCATCACCCGAATAGCATACGTTGTACCCAATGGGTAATTTTTCCTGCCTCACCCTTCTCCCTCCCTCCCACCTTTTGCAGCCTCCAGTGTCTGTGATGCCACTCTGTATGTCTGTGTGTACCCAGTGTTAGCGCTCACTTGTGAGTGAGAATATGCAGTATTTGACTTTCTGTTGCTGAGTGATTTCACTTAGGACACTATCCTCCAGTTTCATGTATGTTGCTGCAAAAGGCATGATTTCATCCTGTTTTGTGGCTGAATAGTATTCCAAGGGGTGTGCGTGTGTGTGTGTGTGTAGTATTTATACCATATATAGTACTGATATATTAATTATTAATAAATAATAAATGATATATTAATATATACTATTTATATGGTATTAATAGTATTATAAATATATTACAGTATACTCATATATTACAGTATACAAATATATGGTGATATATAAATACAGTATATATTAATATGTATCAATTATCAATTAATTATTAATATATTACTATATTAATACTATATAGAGAGTTAATGCTATACTTCAGTACTAATATTAATTCTACTAATTATTTAGTATACTAAAGTATTAGTATTCTATGTATATAGTATATATAATATAGTATATATAACATTCTATATACTATATGTACTATATATTATATACTGATTAGTATTACTATACTAATTAATATTAATACTAATATTAATATTGGTACTAATTAGTATTAGCAATATATCATTAATTAGTACAGTAATCCTAATTAATACTACCATATTGGTACCAATATTAATATTAATACTATATATATACACCATGGAATACTAACTGTGGTATATACATATATATACACACACATATATAAATACATATATATATACACACACACACACACACCCCCCACATTTTTTGTATCTACATTTTCTGTATCTTCTGTATCTATTACTGGACACTTACATTGATTTCGTGACTTTGCTATTGTGAATAGTGCTGCAATAAACAAATGAGTGCAGGTGTCTTTTTTACTATAATGATTAGTTTTCCTTTAGGGAAACTGTAGTTTTTGACAGGTGCTTGGGCCTGAATATAGGTAGAACTGTTTGTCACAGGTCAAGGGAAATAATATGCTACTGTCCATTGCTCAGGGGAAAGGAAAAGAGAGGAGAGGGGATGAAATCTCTGTTTGCCCTAAATTCTCATGAAGAATACCTCACTCACAAAATAGTTGGGTCTGTCTGGATATTTTTGTGGAAAACAGGGTAGGGGCACAGACACACGATTGTGAAGGCAAAGAGAAATAGGATCAATATCAAGATTCTATGGAAGTTTATTATCTACTGTGTGACAAATTACCTCAAAACTTAGTGGCTTAAAACAGTTTGTTTTTGTATGTCACTGATTCTGTGAGTCAGGAGTCTAAGCAGAGGCTGAGCCGAGTCCTCTGTCTCAAGGTCCCTTTACAGGAAGACAGTCAAGATGCTGCCAAGGCTGGGGTCTCACCAGAAAACTCTATAGAAGAACGATCCTCTTCCAAACTCATATGTTGTTGGAGATCTTTATCTTCTCTCTGGTTGCTGGCCAGAGGCTACCCTTGGTTCCTTGCCATGTGGACCCACCCAGTAGAGTCCACTAGCAAGACAGAAGTCAAAAATCTCCTGTAACCTAATCACAGAAGTGCTGTCCCTTCAACTTTGCCGTATTCTGTTGATTAAAATTAAGTCAATAGGTCCAGCTCATACTCAAGTGGAGGGAGTTATATACAAGGGCAGGAATACCAAGAGGCGGGGGTCACCGGGGCCACCTTGGAAGTCTGCCTGTCACAGGTAAGGTCTGGATTTTCACAGGGTTGTGAAATAGGGGTTCAAGCCAAATACAATCATGTCTTAGAAAGGTAGAGTGGCCCCAGCTTACCTGTGGCTTTTAAAAAGCTACCACCAGTTGGCACAATTACGTGCCAGACACTGTAATACACATGCATTTCTCTTTTAATGTACAAAATAATGTTAAAAATAATGTTTTCAGGATCCAGATGTAAGATGAGGAAAGGAAGTCTTATATTAAGTAATTTGACCAGGGTACAAAGCCAGTTCGTGGCAGGGCCAGGACACAAACACAGGTTTGTCTACCTCCAGACCTGTACCATGAAAGGTTAATTTGTGCTCTCCTTTCAGCCAGTTCTATGCACTGGACTCTGCTGCCTACCGTGCGTCACCTATGGGTACCAAACTCTGGATCAGTTAAGAAAGAGTCTGGCTTTAGTAATCAATAACTTGTTAAATAAGAAGGCTTAAATAAAAGCTATGAGCTAGGCAGTCCAGGGTTGTGTCAGTGGCTTCACAATTTCATCAGCATCCCGGGCTCCTTGCGTCTTTCAGTTCTGTGGACTTCAGTGTTAGTAGGTGACTGCTGCAGCTCCTGGGGTCTTGTCTACATCTAGGCAGAAAGAACAGAGCCATTTTCTTCACCTTTTGTAGCTTTGTCTTTTTATTCAAAAAAGAGATCCTCTCCAAGTAGATCTGCACGTATATGTCATTGGGTAGAAACGGCGCTGTCCTACTCTCCCTAGTTGCGAAGGATGTTGAGATGACTACAGTTTTAGCTCTCCAACTTCTATTAAAGAAAGAGGATTACAGATAACTGGGGGCTGATATAGTCTGTATATTAGTCCCCTACAAATCTCATATTGAAATGCGATCCCCGGCCGGACACGGTGGCTCACGCCTGTAATCCCAGCACTTTGGAAGGCCGAGGTGGGTGGATCACGAGGTCAGGAGATCGAGACCATCCTGGCTAACATGGTGAAACCCCGTCTCTACTAAAAAATACAAAAAAAGTAGCCGGGCGAGGTGGCGGGCACCGGTAGTCCCAGCTACTCAGGAGGCTGAGGCAGGAGAATGGCGTAAACCCGGGAGGCGGAGCTTGCAGTGAGCTGAGATCTGGCCACTGCACTCCAGCCTGGGCGACAGAGCGACACTCCGTCTCAAAAAAAAAAAAAAAAAAAGAAATGCAATCACCAATTTTGGAGTTGGGGTCTGGTGGGAAATATTTGGGTCATGGGAGCATATCCCTGTTGAAAGGCTTGGTGCCATCCTCAGAATAACGAGTGACTTCCCTCTCTACCAGTCCCCACAACATCCGATTGTTCAAAAGAGCCTGGCACCTCCTCCCCTCTCTATTTTTTCCTCTCTTGCCAGTTGATGCCTGCTCTCCTTCCCCTTTCATCAAGAGTAAAGCAATCCGAGGCCCTCACCAGAAGCACTTGCTGGCACCATGCTTCCTACAGTCTGCAGAACTGTGAGTCAAATGGACTTCTTTCCTTCCTAAATTCCCCAGCCTTAGGTATTCCTTTACAGCAACACAAAATGGACTAAGGCTAATACAAAAATACACTCTTAACAAACCTTCTTGAATATCTATTAGATTAAAAGAGGCATTTTTCTGAGCAACAGTGGTCAAATAAACAGATTCTATTGACTGCAGACCTCCCTGCCTCCCATATTAATGATGAAGAAATAGGTACAGTTAAACTTCTTCTCACCGCCATCTCAACATTTCTTATTACTTTCATTACTATTTCTTTTTATGAGACGGTGTTTTGCTCTCGTTGCCCAGGCTGGAGTACAATGGCGCAATCTCGGCTCACTGCAACCTCTGCCTCCCGGGTTCAAGCGATTCTCCTGCCTCAGCCTCCCAAGTAACTGGGATTACAGGCAGGCACCATCATGCCCAGCTAATTTTTTTGTATTTTTAGTAGAGATGGGGTTTCTCCATGTTGGTCAGGCTGGTCTCGAACTCCTGAGCTCAGGTGATCCGCCTGCCTTGGCCTCCCAAAGTGCTGGGATTACAGGCGTGAGTCACTGCACCCGGCCCTTTAGTATTTCCACCTTGTCAAATTGATAGCACTTACATTCTCTTCTGAAACCACAATTCATACACTTTTAAAATTCTCATTCCGTATTTAAATTCTTTCAACATAGCTCTTTCATTTGTCTTTTTGTGAATAAATATTATGTGAAACCATATAAAATTGCTGATATTTGACCATTGTTGCTCAGAAAAATGCCTATTTAATATGCTTAATCTAATAGATATTCAAGAAGGTTTGTTAAGTAGTGTATTTTTGTATTTGGTATATATTTTGTATATTTACAAAATTGCGTATGCTTAAAAATATCTGTCAGTGCCTTTATATGAAATGACAGCTCTTTCTATATACTGTTCTTGTGTGACACCATTTCCTTGAGGTTTTATAGAGCTTGCTTCACTTTCCTCTAATGTAAGAATTTTTGTTGTTGAAGTCTCAGCCAGCCTGATAGTATTTTCCTCAATTTGGATGCCCATAATATTATTTATTATTTTTATCATTTTTCTGATTTAAAAAATCCTTAATCCTATAATTCCAGTAAATTTGCTGAGATACCTATCAATTTAGATCATTATCAAATATTTTCCTGGAACACAATTTGTCCAGGCAATTGTGGGAACCATGCCTGTAATCCCAGCACGTTGGGAGACTGAGGCAGGTGGATCACGAGGTCAGGAGTTCAAGTCCAGCTTGGCCAAGATGGTGAAACCCCATCTCTACTAAAAATACAAAAATTAGCCAGACATGGTGGCAGGCACCTGTAATCCCAGCGACTCGGGAGGCTGAGGCAGGGAATTGCTTGAATCCGGGAGGCGGAGGTTGCGGTGAGCTGAGATCATGCCATTGAACTCCAGCCTGGGCGACAGAATGAGACTCCATCTCAAAATAAAATAAAATAAAATAAATAGGTTTAGAGAGGCTGAGAAAATGGAAGAGCTGAAATTCAGCTCAATAATTCTTAGGTAATTGATAGATGATAGATAGATGATAGATAAGATAGATAAATAATGAATTAGTATTTCAAAAACCTTTCAAATGATGATAATAGTCTGTAATCATTTTGTGTATTAATTTATTATCCTGCAGTACTGTGAATTCTTATTAATTTTAATAAAAGTCCATCAACAAGAGACTGCTAAAACAAATTGTGAAGTATCATTAATATGAATTACAATCAGCTGTGATAAAACAAACCATAAGGAAAATTTTAATGTACTTCTATAGAAAGAATGTCAAGATACATTGTCATACAAAAAAAATCGCCTTGCAGAAGAGTGGGTATTGTATCTTCCTGTTTTCACATTAAAACTGTATCTGGAAGGATATAAAGAAAGACTAATAACCGTGGTTTTCAATTTGGAGTAGAAGGGAATTTGTGAGAATACATGGGAGAGAAACCTTTCACATTATACATTTTAATGCTTTCTGATGTTTGTGTTCATTAGCTCTAGCTTTTTTTTTTTTTTTTTTTTTTTTGTCCTGAGACATAGTAGTGCAATCTCGGCTCACAGCAACCTCCACCTCCCAGGTTCAAGTGATTCTCACGCCTCAGTCTCCAGAGTAGCCGGGACGACAGGTATATGCCACCATGCCTGACCAATTTTTTTGTATTTTTAGTGGAGATGGGGTTTTGCCATGTTTGCCAGGCTGATCTCAAACTCCTGAGCTCAGGTGATCTGCCCACCTCGGCCTCTCAAAGTGCTGGGATTACAGGCATGAGCCACCGCGCTTGTCTTTATGCATTAGCTCTTAAACAAACAACACTAAAGAAATACCAAATGTGTGGACAGACAGAAAGTATCTTTGGGCTGGAAGATTGGATATGCATATTTAGTATGATTCCAATAAAATCTCCAGAGATTTCGACCTTCTGGCTGGGATGGAATGCATGGAAGCAAATTGGCCCCATCTCTATAAGCAACTAGAAAGCTAGCTTGAATGTATGGAACAACAGTTTTCACATATTAAACAACAGGTAGTGCAAGACTGTGATCCTTGAGAGAAAGAAAATAATGAGGTAAGCCTTACAGTTTCCCTGGTTTCTATCTGAACCACAGCCCAAAGCAGAGGAACAGGGTTTGGGGAGGTTGAGGGGGCTGGAGTTTGTGGGGCACAATGTTGAGAAGAAGAGGTTCTGTAAAGAAAGAACTCCAGATATCTACTTAGCGATTCCTTTGAGTCTTTGGTTGAATACTAAGCTGTACATGCATAGAACAAAACTTCATGAGCCCAGATAAAGAAACCCACCAGGGGCCGGGCGCGGTGGCTCAAGCCTGTAATCCCAGCACTTTGGGAGGCCAAGATGGGCGGATCACGAGGTCAGGAGATCGAGACCATCCTGGCTAACACGGTGAAACCCCGTCTCTATTAAGAAATACAAAAAATAGCTGGGTGAGGTGGCGGGCACCTGTAGTCCCAGCTACTCGGGAGGCTGAGGCCGGAGAAAGGCGTGAACCCGGGAGGCGGAGCTTGCAGTGAGCTGAGATCCGGCCACTGCACTCCAGCCTGGGCGACAGAGCGAGACTCCGTCTCAAAAAAAAAAAAAAAAAAAGAAACCCACCAGGAGAGAATGACTACTGGAACCGGTGGCCGATCAGTCTCAGTGCCCATTCAGAGCTGGGGGACATTAAGCCTCTACCAGTAAGGGTAAAGAAATCTCATTTAGGGCCGGGCGTGGTGGCTCACACCTGTAATCCCAGCACTTTAGGAGGCCAAGGTGGGTGGATCATCTGAGGTCAGGAGTTCGAGACCAGCCTGACCAATATGGTGAAACCCAGCCTCTACTAAAAATACAAAAATTAGCTGGGTGTGGTGGCGTGCACCAGGAGTCCCAAGTCCCAGCTGCTCGGGAGGCTGAGACAGGAGAATTGCTTGAACCCCGGAGGCAGAGGTTGCAGTGAGCCAAGATCACACCACTGCACTCCAGCCTAGGTGACAGAGTGAGACTCTGTCTCAGAAAAATAAAAAACATAAAAATATAAAAAAAAGAAACCTCATTAAAGGTAGGGCATGGCGGCTCATGCCTGCAATCTCAGCACTTTGGAAGGCCAAGGCGGGCGGATCACCTGAGTTCAGGAGTTCAGGACCAGCCTGGTCAACATGGTGAATCCCCATCTCTACTAAAAATAGAAAAATTAGCTGGGTGAGGTGGTGCACGCCTGTAATCCCAGTTACTCAGGAGGCTGAGGCAGGAGAATCACTTGAACCTGGGAGGCGGAGGTTGCAGTGAGCCAAGATTATGCCACTGCACGCTAACCTGGGCGACAGAGCCAGACTCAGTCTCAAAAGAAAAAAAAAAAAAAAAAGGAAGAAAGAAATCTCATTTAATACCTGAGACCTCCAGTAAAATCTCCAGCAGAGTCATGCTTTAGTAGTAGGTTAAATTAGTCCTAGTGAAAAGGCTACTTCAGGTTTACCTTATCAAAACTTAAACACAAGTCCAGAAAGGATCAAGCTGATCCACAAATAACTAAACTGTCTGACAAAATTAACTGAAACACTCTTAAAGGAGGACTACACAATCCAGCACTCAAAGACTTTGTCATCACAATGTGCCCATTCAACCCAATATTACTACACATGTCAAGAAGCAAGAAAATACGACTCATAACCAGGAAAAAAACTAGTCAGTAGAAGGAGATCCAGGAATGGCAGATATGATGAGATTAGCCATTGAGGCCATCAAAGCATCTATTTTAAATGTCAAATTTAAAGGAAAAGATATGCAGAATGAGAAAAGAAATGGAAGACATAAAAACGAACTAAGTAACTTGTATAGCTTAGAGCTTAGAAATACAATATCTGAAAATAAAAATTCACTGGAGAGACTTAAACGCAGATTAAGCACAGCAAAAAACAAAACAAAAAACCCACAAAAAAAGACAAAAACCAAAAACAACCCCGAGTGAAAATCAGCATAAAGATTTTAAAACACCGGCGAAAAAGGAGCAGACCCTCAGTGACCACCACCATCACCATATCGAAAAGCCTACACTAGAGTTTCAGACAGGGGAGAAAAGGTTGAAAGAGTATGTGAAAAAATAATAGTCAAAAATGTTCCAAATTTGATGAAAAGTATGAACTCACAGATCCATGAATCTCAGCAAACTCCAGGCTAAACAAAAACAAACACACAACAACAACAACAACAAATAAAACCACCCAGGGCACATTATAATTACATTGCTAAAAATCAGTGAAGAAGAGAAAATATTCAAAAGAACCAGATAGTGGGGTCGGGGGGAAAGGAGAGGGATCACTTATTGTCAGAAATAGTACAGGTCAGAAGACAACAGAACTACATGCTAATATTTAGAGTGCAATTTAGACGAAGAAGAAGGAGGGAAGGGGGAAGGGAAAATCAGTAAGATCCACATTGTATTTAGAAATTTCAAAACTACTTCTGTAATCAATAGAACAAACAAACAGGAAATCAGCAAGATGATACAAGAACTGAGCAACGGCCGGGCGCGGTGGCTCAAGCCTGTAATCCCAGCACTTTGGGAGGCCGAGATGGGCGGATCACGAGGTCAGGAGATCGAGACCATCCTGGCGAACACAGTGAAACCCCGTCTCTACTAAGAAATACAAAAAATAGCCGGGCGAGATGGCGGGCGCCTGTAGTCCCAGCTACTCGGGAGGCTGAGGCCGGAGAATGGCGTGAACCCGGGAGGCGGAGCTTGCAGTGAGCAGAGATCCGGCCACTGCACTCCAGCCTGGGCGAGACTCCGTCTCAAAAAAAAAAAAAAAAAAAAAAAAAAAAGAACTGAGCAACCTATGAACCAACTTACCCTAATTGATATTTATAGAACACTCTACTAAATCTAAAATAAACATTATTTTCAAATGCACGAGGAACATTCACCAAGGTGGATCATATTCTAGGCCATAAAGAAAAACTGTTAAGCTTTAAAAAAATAATGTAAGTCATGTATACTCCTGAGCTCAGGTGATCTGCCTGCCTCGGATATACTCTGTTCACAGCAGAATTAGAATAGAAATCAATAACAGAAAGATATCTGGAAAATTCCAAATACTTGGAAATTAATATATTTCTAAATAATATATGGATCAAAGGAGATCTCAAGGAAAGCTAGAAAATATTTTGAACTAAATAAAATAAAATATAACATATCCAAATTTGTAGGATGTAGTTAAAGCAGTGTTCAGAGGGAAATGTATAGCATTTAAATGCATGTGTTAACAAGAAGATAATAAACTCAACCAAAATCAGTATAATTGAAAACAAAAAAAGAAAGTCAATAAAACCAAAAATGGATACTTTGAAGGGATCAATAAAATTGATAAACCTCTAGTCACACTGAAAAAGAAATATGAGAGAAGACATAAATTACCAGTATTGGGAAGGAAAAGGGAATTATATCACCACAACTCTGAAGATACTAAAAGAATAATAAAGGAATGCTTCAAACAAACCTATGCCCATAGATCCTACAGCTTAGAAGAAATGACAAATTTCTTGAAAGGCACAAACTACCAAAACTCACCCCAAAGAAATAGATACTTTGAATAGCTATTTATTTATTTATTTATTTATTTGAGACGGAGTCTCGCACTGTTGCCCAGCCTGAAGTGCAGTAGCATGGTCTCAGCTCACTGCAACCTCTGCCTCCCAGGTTCAAGTGATTCTCCTGCCTCAGTCTCCCGAGTAGCTAAGAAATACAGGTATCCACCACCACACCCAGCTAATTTTTTTGTATTTTTAGTAGAGACAGGGTTTCACTATGCTGGTCAGGCTGGTGTCGAACTCCTGACCTCGTGATCCACCTGCCTTGGCCTCCCAAAGTGCTGGGATTACAGGAGTGAGCCACCGTGCCCAGCTTGAATAGTCCTGTATTTATTAAAGAAATTGAATTTGTACTTAAAAACCTTCCCGGAAATAAAACTTTAGGCCCAAATGATTGTTCTGCTGACTTATATCAAATGTCTAGAGAATACCAATTCTACACAATTTCTCCAGAAAATAGAAACATTTCCCAACTCATTTTGCGAGCCCAACATCATTCTGATACCAAAATCAGACAAATGAATTTCAAGAAAACTACCGACCCATATCCCTCATAGATAAGAAAATCCTGATCAAATTCAGCAATATATAAAAGGGTTAACAATACAACATTTTACAATACAAGTGAGGATTATGCTAGGAATGCAGTGCTGGTTCAGCATTGATAGTCAGTGAATATAATTTACCGTATTAAAAGACAGAAATGTATTAACAGAAGAAAAAAAACATGATTATCTCGATAGATACAGAAAATCTAACTCCTAAGCACAACAAAGGAAACCTCAAACCCAACCTTACCAGTGAATGTCATGAACACTAAAGCAAAAATTCTAAATAAAACATTAATGAATAGAAACTAGAAGCACATTAAAAATATACTATACCATGACTAGATATATTATACTACGACTAGAGTCAATTTAGGAAATGTAACGATGGTTCACAATTAGGACATCTACTAATGCAGTTTACCATATTAATAGATCAAAGAATAAATGTTGTCTTTCCCATAGACCCTAAACAGGCATTTGAAGAAATTTAACTGTCAATAAAACAGAAAAAAAAAGGAAATACATTTAACGTGAGAAGTAATTATGTATATAACTACTTATTCAAGAAATACTTGAGTACCTACTATGTGAGAGACACTATTCCAGGTGTTGCAATATAGTGCTAAACAAACAAACACAAAATTCTTATCCTCATTGTCCTTGCCTTTTAGAGGAAGGAGATAGAAAATAAACTATCAAACAGTGTGTGCCTCGTGGTTATAAGTGTTATAGAGAAAATAAAGCAGGTAAAAACATAAAATATGCTACAGGTGATTGGAGGAAGGCTTTTTTTTGTATGTTGTTTAGGGATTACTGCTAAAGTAACATTTGAGAAGAAACTGAAGGAAATGACAGTGATAGCTTGATAGACAGTTAAATCTATCATATCAACTGACTAGCAGGATGCTTAGCAGAAAATTTCTAGAAACATTTCCCAAAAGGGCAAGAATAGAATCAGTATTCCACTATTTTCACTGTTATTTAACTTTATTCTGGAGGAAGTAGTCAATGCTATTGTAAAAGAGTGAAATATGAGAGCAAAAATGAAACGTTAGTAGATAAATTAGAAGATAATGTTGAAAAAGTCTTCCAAAGTACAGCAATAAAGCAAAGAAATGAAAAATAAGAAAGAAAAATAACCGAATTAGAGGATACAACAAAGCGATCTTACACCCAAATTATAAGAGTTCCAGATAAGAGAACAGAAAAGAAATGTAGGTGCAGAAATTATCGAAGAAATAATTCTAGAAAAATGTTTCTAGAATTGAAAGGCATGGGTTTCCATATTAAAAAGTCTTGTTGAGTGACTAGCACATAGACAAAAATAAATTTACAGCAAGTTACATCATTGTATTTCAGAGCTCCTGAGGAATTAGAGAATATCCTTAGTTTCTAGAAATTAAAAAAACAGATTACTACAAACCAAGGCTCAATAAAAAGACTAACATCAGATTTCTCAAGAGCAACACTGAAATTTAAGAAAACATTGAAAAATGACTTCATAATTTTGAAGAACAATAATTTTCAACCAAGAATTCTATATCTATCCAGACTATCAATTAAGTGAAGAAAATAATTAAGATATTTCTCACATGCAAGGTCTCAAAACCTTTACCTCCCCTGTGTTCTTTCTCAAGAAATACTAGGAGGTGCTCTAAAAAGGGAAAGTAAACTAAGGAAAGCGTACCATGGCAAATACTGTCACTTTTCTCTCAATACCTTTCTTTCTTTCATTGTAATAATAGACTTCACTATGTCTAAACAGAGCAGAGCATCCCGCTGTGCTAATAAAGATGACACTTCCCAGGCTTCCTTGCAGCTAGATGTAGCACGTGACTAGGTTCTTTGTCAATGAGATATGATCATGGATATGGAGTGAGCTACGTTCTAAGTATTGAGCTTAAAGGGCTCTGCCCTCTATGTCCTCTCTTTCTCTCCCTCTACTAAGCTAAAGTAAAAACAAATCAGTGAGACATGTTGAGTCATATGTGTCACAGCAACAGCCTTGAGATGGAGCAGTAAAATAGACCACCTACCAGTCCTGAGTTGCTTATGCCCAGACTACTACATAAGAGAGAAATAAACTTCTATCTTGTTTATTTGGCTGTTATTTTAGTTATCAATTATAGAAGTCAACCTGTATTCTAACAAATATTCACTGGATCAAGGAAAGAGGGAATCCAACAAAAGAGAAAGTCAAAGGAAATTCCCAGGATGCTTCTGCAGGCATATCCTAGGATTATACCTGTGCACCAAGCCTAAAAAGTAACCAGTAAATTGCGGAACCAGTTAGAAGACTCCAAGAGAGCAATGTCTTCAAGAAGATGAAATTGATGAAATCCTTGATATATTTGAACAGGCTGAGAAGCATAGGGGTAAATTAGTTATAGGTACACAGAAAACTAAACAAAGAAAAAAAACTAAAAGGCAATTAATAACTATTGAAAAAACAAAACAAAAAATATGTAGAAAAGTAAACTAGGTCATAAAGTGTTACATGGTTAAACTATGAATGCATAATATATAATGATGTTCATTTTGAATATTGATCTAAGGAAAATTATAACTGTATTGGAAGGGTAGTGAAGACAAAAGTGTATTTGTGTGTTGTGGTAGAGTCGGAGTAAAAAGAAAGCTAATTTCTCACCTTCTATTATAAGAATTTAATAAGTAATTCGTAAGTAGAAATTCAAGATGGAAGTATAAACTATTATTTAAATATGTGAAAGTAAATACCGAAAGAAATGGCTTTACCAAAAGAATCAACAGTTGTTGCTTCTAGGGACTAGGAGATGAGACAGGAAGTGGAACAGGGGAGTTCTCTTTCTTATAATAAATCTTGTAGTTAATTGCTTCTTTAAATTATTGGTACCTGTATCTTTGACTTTTAGAAAGAAAAGCCTTCAAATTATATTTATGGATCAAGCAAACCTGACCACCTTTAAATAAAAATCAGCAAACAATTTTCACTTATGAATATCTAAGGAAAGTGTTGATCCCAGAATTTGTAAGGATAATTCAATATTTTTAAATCTTTGAAATAATTCTTCATTTTAATAGATTAAAAGATAAAATGCTACATGGATGCTGAAAAATAAAATTAAACATCTTTTCTTCTGTAAAATGCTTAAGAAAATAAGAATAGAGTATTTTCTTTATATGAGAGCATACATCTATCACACCTAAAAGTCAAGTATCCTCCTAACTGCAAAAATACGAAAAGGAATCCTATTAATCTCAGAACAGGACAAGGATGTTCACTATCCAGGAACCAGAAAAGGTAATTAAAGAAGAAACAGAAATCTGACATAAAATTAGAAAGAGATCAATTATCATTACCTGTAAATGACATTATTGTATATGTCAAGGGTTGTCAGACATTTAGTTGGAATGTCTAAATAGCAAAGACTGCAGACTTGGTGGGCTGCCTATGGTTGCTGTTACATATTTCTTCTTCCTCTTCTTTTTTTTTTTTTTTTTTTTTTTTTGAGACGGAGTCTGGCTCTGTCTCCCAGGCTGGAGTGCAGTGGCACGATCTGGGCTCACTGCAAGCTCCGCCTCCTGGGTTCACACCATTCTCCTGCCTCAGCCTCCCGACTAGCTGGGACTACAGGCACCCGCCACCTCGCCTGGCTAGTTTTTTGTATTTTTAGTAGAGATGGGGTTTCACCATATTAGCCAGGATGGTCTCGATCTCCTGATCTCGTGATCCACCCGCCTCGGCCTCCCAAAGTGCTGGGATTACAGGCATGGGCCACCACGCCCGGCCTTCCTCTTCTTTTTTTTAACCACCCTTTTAAAATGTAAAAACCAGTCTTAGTTCTTGGCTGTATAAAAACATGCCATGGCGGGATTTGACCCATAGGCTATAGTTTACAGTTCCCTGGTATATTCGGAAAAAAAAAATCAAATAAAACCATTACAAAACTCCAACTGAATTCAATAAATTCCATTTATACATGTGGAAATCAAAAAGCACTCACATCTACAAAAATAGCTGGTTAGAAGATATAAAGAACGAAAAGATCCCATTTTAAAATGGCAACAAAAAATAAAATTCCTAAGAATAAACTTAAGAAATATGCAGGACCTATAATTTAAAATGTTAATGGTACAGGAGGACACAAAAGAAGGCTTAACAATGCAAAGAAACATCATGTTCTTAGATTCTCAACATCATAAAGCTGTCAAAGACAGTTAATCTATAAATTTAATGTGAGCCCAATAAAAATACCAAAAGGGTATTTTTTGGGAACTAAACTAGCTGGTTCTAAATTTCATGTGGAAAAATTACCAAGAATAGTCAGGAAAATTTTGGAAAAATTAAAGTAACAAGGAAAGTTAAAACTACCATGTATAAAAACCTATTATAAGTCCTCAATAATAAAAACAAGGTGAGTAGAAAGACCACTAAAACCAAATAGAAAATTCACAAATAGATTTAAGTATATGTGAGAATTTTGTATATTCAATAAATAATGTTGGTTCAACTGGATATCCATATGAAGAAACAATAAAGGTGATCCCTACTTTACAACTAGTGCCGAAGTAGATTGTGATAGATGAAGATTTAAATGAAATCATAAAATTACTAGAAAACATGAGAAGAGTTTATAACTTCATGTGAGAGAAAGTATGGTACAAAACTCCAACACATTAAAAAAAGAATAATGAATCTTAACCTATTAAAACCTTTTACAACTTCTGGAAAGCAAAAATAAAATAATACTAATAATAATTTCTCAATAAAGTCAAAAGATAAAGAACAAACTGAGAAAAATATTTATAATTCATACAATAGGAAAATGCTACATTCCTTAACATATAGAGAACGAAAAATAAGAGAAAAGTCGCTATCCAATAGAAACATGAACAAAGAATAGGAATAGTTCACAACAAAGAAATCCAAATAGTTCCTGAATATTTGAGAAGATGTCAACCTCGTTAAAACAAAGGCAAATTAAAGCTACAATGAAACATCATTTTTTTCACCTGTAAAGTTGGTAAGGATTTCCTTTAAAGTTTGATAACCTACTGTACTAATAATAATGTGGGCCGGGCGTGGTGGCTCACACCTGTAATTCCAGCACTTTTGGGAGGCTGAGGCGAGTGGATCACCTAAGGTCAGGAGTTTGAGACCTGCTTGGTCAACATGGGGAAACCCTGTCTCTACTAAAAATGCAAAAAATTAGCTGGGTGTGGTGGTAGGCACCTGTAATCCCAGCTACTCAGGAGCTAAGGCAGTAGAATCGCTTGAGACCCAGGAGGCAGAGGTTGCAGTGAGCCAAGACTGTGCCATCAACACTCCAGCCTGGACAACAAGAGTTAACTCTGTCTCAAAAAAAAAAAATGTGTGACAGCATTCACATACTGTTGATGGGAGTATAAATCAGTGCATCCTCTATGCAGGGACATTTGCCGAACTATCAAAATTACAAATTCACATATCCTTTGAGTCAAGAGTTTCATTTCTAGGCATCTATCCTACAAATACGCTTGTACATATGAAAAATTACTATTTACAGAAACATTAATTAATGTTTTATTTTGAGACAGGGTCTTGCTTTGTCACCCAGGCTGAAGTGCCGTGATGTGATCTCGGCTCACTGCAGCCTCAACCTCCTAGGCTCAAGCCATCCTCCTACCTCAGCCCCGCAAGTAGCTGGTACTACAGGTGCCCACCACCACATCCAGCTAAGTTTTGTATTTTTTGTAGAGACGGGCTTGTGCATGTTTCCCAGGCTGTTCTCATACTCCTGAGCTCAAAAGATCTGCCTGCCTCAGCTTCCCAAAGTGCTGGGCTTGCAGGTGTGAGCTGCCATGCTCCGTTTAATTAAATTTTGATAAAGCCATACAATGGAATAGTATGCATGGTCTATTAAAAACTGTATACCAGCTTTTTGTCCTGATTCAGAAAAATTGCTAAGATAAATAAAAAAGACAAGGTACAGAACAATGTATATAATATGCTACCACTTGTATAAAATATACTGTGTATAAATGCATGATGTGTGTGTGTGTGTGTGTATCAAGCAGCTGGTAACTGTGGTTGCCTCTGAAGAAAGGAGCCAGGTAGATGAGGAAGAGGGATGGAAGGGGGACTTCCTTTTCATTAAATATCTATTTTTTGTACCATAAACATGTAGAACCTATTTTTTAAAGTAATAGAAAATATCAAAACAGTAAGGAAGCAAAACACATAATCATGCCACCAAATACAACATTTTGGTGTGATTATTTTCCAGTAATTATTATTTATTTTTATTATTTTATCTTTTTATTATTTTATGTTCACTTTGCAAGAGTTGTAAAAAGTTTTTTTCTACACATGTAATTTTTTAGCAGTAGGTGTGTTAAGATCATACCATGGGCTGGGTGCTGTGGCTCAAGCCTGTAATCCCTGCACTTTGGGAGGCCGTGGTGGGTGGATTGCTTGAGTCCAGGAGTTTGAGAGCAGCCTGGGCAAGGTGGCGAAACCCTGTCTCTATTAAAAATACAAAAATTAGCCAGGTATGCGCCTGTCGTCCCAGCTACTGTGGGGCAGGCGTTGGGGGTGGGTGGGGATGCTGAGGCAGGAGGATCATCTAATCCTTGGGTGGTCAAGGCTGCAGTGAGCCATGATCGTGCCACTGCACTCCAGCCTGGGCGACAGAGTGAGACCCTGTCTCAAAAAAAAAAAAAGATGAAACCATGTATGCATGTATGGTTTTGTATGTTCA
Source organism: Theropithecus gelada (assembly GCF_003255815.1). Taxonomy (NCBI): domain Eukaryota; kingdom Metazoa; phylum Chordata; class Mammalia; order Primates; family Cercopithecidae; genus Theropithecus; species Theropithecus gelada. The sequence goes on along the minus strand of NC_037679.1, from coordinate 100,514,739 downwards.
TCATTTCCTTTAACATTATATCATGAACAACTGGAATTACGTTGATACTTGTATTTCATTTTACATTATGTAGGCAGCACCTTCTCAGGAGGAAATGCTTTCACAGGCAACACAAGCCATTCCAAGTTTCTGACTCAAGCTCATGGAAGAAAGGAGCTGGAGCTTCTCAGGAGCACTTCTTGTGAAGTGTAGTACCTGATAGGAAGAGAGAAACAGAGGTGACTAGATATTCTGTAGTGGAAGTCGCCAAGTGGTGGAGTAGAAGGAGGACATTAACAATCACCCTGAGGTTGGGTGTCGGAAGCTCCCAAGATCCTGAGGGCGGGGGTTGGGGGAGGGGAGGGGACACGTAAGGGGAAGGGAGGGGCCTCAGAGGGCTTAAACCAGAGCCAAGGCTACTGAGCACACACCCCGAGTTTTCTACTTATAACCCAAAGAATACATTTAGCAGACTCTTTGAGTGCCTGCCGTGACACTGCGGGACGAGGCACTGGGAATCAACAATGAATACGATACAGGCTCTTCTTTGGATGGGCTGTGCTGGTGGAACTCACTAGTTGCAGTTAAAAAGGAGTGTGGTGAAGGCTCCATGAAGGAGTGCACAGGGTGCAAGGTGGAGCCGCAAGGCCTGAGTGCCTGAGCGTCCAAGAGGCTGGAGCCTCCTGAGACCTGGAGACTGAGCTCGTCTCTGCAGTGTTCTGTACCGTGTGCCGTGGAAATGGCAGTGGGTTGGGGTGATGGCTTCCGTTTCTGGATATTTGACCTACACCTTGAAAAATGACGGTAACTTGTGTCTTTCTTCGGGATTTCCTGAAAGCAGAGTCTGAGACAAATATTTGTTTGAAAACATGATTCTAGGGAGCAGAGAGGAAGGGAACATTTATACAAGAATGCTTTATTTAGTTGGCCACTAGGAAGGGCAAAGGATTCTAGATCCCGTGGGATTCCTCTGAGGAGCTCATGAAATGCGTGTCGATCCACGGTCCTGAGAACACAGGGTGAAGCATTTATCCCCAATCTCTTGTATCCCTTAGCTCGAGGGTGGCCCCACCAGTTGTGCTTGAGTGAATAGATTCCCCAGGAAGCCCAGGCCCCAGAAGGGGAAACAGAGGCGCAGGTCAGCTGCGTGAGGTGCTGTCATGGGAACCTGAACGAGGCTGTGGGAAGCCTGTGCAGATGGCCACCGTGCAGAGGCTGGATGAAGAGGGAGGGCCAAGAGAATTGGAAATGGCACACGAGTGTTCCGGAGACTGTAGAAAGGCCGCAGGGGCAAAGGCCCTGAGATGGGAAGGGCATCTTAACACAGGGTTTGCCCAAGCATTGTTGGAGGGTCGTGGTGCATCTAGAGGCTGGGGCAGACTTGAGCTGGGAACACACTGCAGTGAGTCCTGAATCCAGGTTAGACTGTAGTAGAAATTATGTATGTCCTTGTGGTGGAAATGAGAATAAAATAGTCCCCACCTCAGGGCTGCCATGTAAGTTGTCTGGCCTAACAGAGTTCGTGCTGGTTTCCTCTCTTGATACACCATGCGGAGGATTTCACCATCCCTAACAGACATATAGACGGGAAACGTCAGGGAGAGACAAAAAAAAAAAATCAATTTATTTGGCTTTTCCCCAACTCTAGTTCTTTCTAGGGTGCAAATGGTGCTCTTTTAAACTTTGTGACACATTTAACTCAGGGCTTGAACTATAGTAAATGTTTAAAGGGGAACTAACATTTTACTCAGTGTCTCGTATGTACCAAGGACTGTGCTAAGTACTGTCTGCGTGTTATTTCATTTAATAGTCCTCAGGATTCTGTGACATATGGGCAGTGTTCTTTTCTCCGTCCCTATAGGTAAGGAAAGCAGGATTCAGTCACATTACATACTGTATCTGGGATCACACAACTAGTATGATGGACACAGAATTTAAACCCAGATCTCTCTGATTCCAAAGCCCAAATATGCTCATTCCCCTCCCCACGTTGCTTGCTACATTAGTTTCCGAGGACTGATGCAACACATTGCCACAAACTGGGTAGCTTAAGAAAACAGAAATTTATTATTTCACTCTTCTGGAGGCAAGAAGAGCAAAATCGAGGTGTTTGCAGAGCTGTGCTCCCTTTGAAACCTGGAGGGTTGAGTCCTTCATTGCCTCTTCCTAGCTCTCGGGATGGTCAGTAATCTCTGGCGTTTGTTGCCTTGCAATTGCAGAGACTTCACTCTGTCTCCGTCATCACACGGCATTCTCCCTTGTTTATCAATGCCTCTGTGTCTCTTCTCTCTTTTTTTTTTTTTTTTTTTTGAGACGGAGTCTCGCTCTGTCGCCCAGGCTGGAGTGCAGTGGCCGGATCTCAGCTCACTGCAAGTTCCGCCTCCCGGGTTCCCGCCATTCTCCTGCCTCAGCCTCCCCAGTAGCTGGGACTACAGGCGCCCGCCACCTCGCCCGGCTAGTTTTTTGTATTTTTTAGTAGAGACGGGGTTTCACCATGTTAGCCAGGATGGTCTCGATCTCCTGACCTCGTGATCCACCCGTCTCGGCCTCCCAAAGTGCTGGGATTACAGGCTTGAGCCACCACGCCCGGCTCTTCTCTTCTTACGAAGATACCAGTCATATAGGTTTAAGGGCCCATCCTACTGTAGTATGGCCTGATCTTAAATAATTACATTTGCAACAACCCTAATTACCAAATAAGGTGACATTACGAGGTACCGGGGGTTAGGATTTCAACGTAACTTTTTGGAAGACGCAATTCAACCTGTAACACTTGCTTCATCTACATTTGATGAATGGATTAACAGGTGAATGAATAAATGAATAGGAATAGAGAGCTTGATGAGAAATAGGAAGTGTGGTTAATAATTCCTCTCTCTGGTATAGAGCTCTAATTTACATGCTTTTCATATCCATCATTTTCACTCATTCTCAGTGGGAATTGCTGAAAAGTGAATTATTTCCACGTGTATCTGGTGGAATAAGTTAACCTTCTCCACGCTCTTTACTCATTTTTAACCATATCCAAGACCATGTATCTCCATTCACCTAACCTTTACTGCAACCATGTGAAGTATGAAACAGCATTGTCCCCATTTCACGGATGGGGAAACTGAGATATAGAAGATTAGGTGCAAGGCCTGTTAATAAGTGACAAAACCAGGACTGCAGCCTGGAACTGTGGCCCCCACAGGCATTTTTCTTCTCATAAAAAAATTATTCATTTTTTCATTGCCCTTACAATGTATGAACATGTGTTCACCATAAACAGTTTTTAATAATACAGAATTAAACAAGGCAAAATGTTACAGAGCCTTTTTGCCACCCCCAACCCACTCCCAGAACCAGTTCCCAGCTGAGAGTCATCGTATCTGCAGCCTTCTCCTTCCTGGACTGTTTTTCTCTACATTTACTGTCAAATATGTATATGTGCGCCTATTTTTAGGGCGTGTTTTTTATTTATCTAAAGGGGATCACACTCCTTGTGCTGTTCTGGTACTGACATTTTCCACTTAACAACACCCTGGAGATTTTTTTCATGTGTCAGCAAAGCTGATCTTCACTCTGTGTGCACCAGGAGGTCAGTGGGGCCGGGTTCTGCTCTGCTGGTCGGGTGTCTGTTCTGACTGGTCTTGCTCAATCAGGAGCTGCAGGCTTTGGGGGTGTTTTCTTGTTTTTGTTTTTGTTTTTGACACAGGGTTTTGCTCGGTCACCCAGGTTAGAGTGCAGTAGCACAATCATGGCTTACTGCAGCCTCGACCTCCTGTGCTCAGATGATACTCCCACCTCAGCCTCCTGAGTAGCTGCTACTACAGGCATGCAGCACCATACCTGGCGAATTTTTTATAGAGACGTGGTCTTGCTTTGTTGCCCAGGCTGGTCTTGAACCCCTTGGCTCAAGCGATCCTCCTTGCCTTGGCCTCCCAAGTACTGGAATTAAAGGTGTGAGCCACCGCACCTGGCTGGTTGCAGGCTTTGAATATCACCCTGCGTGCTAATACCTACAGGTGTGTCTCACTTCATTTACATTGCCGTGTCTTGTTCTAGAGCATGGAGTTATCATTTTTATGTAACCATCTACTATTAGTGCAGATTCAGGTTTTTCTGGTTTTTCAGTATTTTTGAGCAAGGTAGCCCTCAACATGCTATACCTGCCTCTCTGTGAACCTGTGTGAGAATGCAAAATACTCTATCACTGCTTATATAGTAGAGACACCTGTGAGCTCTTCTTGCCCTACAGTAGGACCCTTGAAGAAGGCCCAGGTGTCTGGACCTCAACACCTCCAAAAATCTAAGTCACTGCAGGAACATTAGCTAGGATAGTGGCTCACCACACTAGCTGCCATTAGGATCATCTGGGAAGATTCTGAAGAAACACCTATGCCTGGGTCTCATCTCCAGAAGATCTGATTTAACTCAACCAAGGTTGGTTCCAGGCATCAGGATGATTTTTTTTAAGAGATGGGGTCTCACTCCATCATCCAAGCTGGAGTGCAGATGCAATTATAGCTCACTGCAGCCTCGAACTCCTGGGCTCAAGCGATCCCCCCACCTCAGCCTCCTTAGTAGCTGAGACTACAGGTGTGTACCACCATGCTCACCTAATTTAGTTTTTTAATTTTTTGTAGAGGCAGGGTCTTACTATGTTGTCCAGGCTGGTCTTGAACTCCTGGCCTCAAGCAATCTTCGCACCTTGGCCTCCCGAGTAGCTGGGACTAGAGGCGTGCGGCACTACACTCATGATTTTTTTAAACTGCTATATGTACTTCAAATGCACACTCAAGCTTAAGAACCAAAGCCAAAGGACCTCTAAGACTTTTATAAAGGGCCTATCAAAAGATTTGAAACCTGAAGAGGGAAAAATACTAACAAGAGACAGGGAGAAAGGAAAAAGAAAAAAGGACAGAATTGTTTCTTTCACCCCACAAATGCTGAGACCAGCCCCAGCTCCAGCCCTGCAAGAGCCCACACAAATTGGGCTGTGTCTTTCTCCAGGAGCTGCATCCCCACGTGTGGCTCTCCCGCAAATCCATTACCCCACACAAGGCCCCCGCAACCAGTGGTTCCCAGCCTCTGAGGATAAGGACCCCTAACATCATGGTGACTTTCAAGGCACTGAAACTCTTCTGAATGAGACTGTAATGGTGGGTACATAACATTATGCATTAGGCAAAGCCTGTAGGACTGTACAACACAAAGAGTGAACTCTAAAGCTAACTGTGGACGTGTGGACTTTAGTTGATAATAATGCATGGATATTGGTTCATCTTTGTAACAAATGCATCACACCAATGCCAGATGTTAATAATAGGGGAAACTGAGGCGAGTGACTGGGAGTATATGGGAACTCTTTGTATTCTCTGCTCAATTTTTCTGTAAGTGTAACATTGCTCTAAAAAACAAAATCTATTAATTAAAAAAAAAGACCTTCTTACACACAGATATAAATCTTCCCTCTCTATCTCACCTCCCACTTCCCAGGAGAGAAGTTAACATTTTAAGATCTTTTGATTGAGAAATTACAGGATGAGCAAGACCCTATAAATGCCTAAAAGCTTTTTAAAATAGATAAGTAAATAAATCAATAGTTTATTCATCCCCACGGCATCAGCACCCATCGAACGTTGCTCCATCCATATTCAAGTCCTCCTTCTTCTTCAAACTACATGCAGTGCCTGCCGCGCTTACAGCTTCTCCAGGTCCTCCACGGCCATCTAAGGGTTAAGGACCTCCGTGTGTGTGTGTGTGTGTGTGTGTGTGTGTGTGTGTGTGTGTGTGTGTGTGTGCGCGCGCGCGCGGGCATCCCTACCACTGCCATCCTCCCTCACTTCACGTTTCTGGGCCCAAGACTCCTTTTGCAGCAGAGGTTAATCTGATTAGAGTGGAGGTGCTAATAACTTAAATGAATGCCTTTAAACACTAGCTGATCAAATCTGCATTTAAACCTGAGCTCCCAAAGGGCCAGAGGCTGTAATGTCAAGCATCTGGGTAGGGCAGGAGTGAGACGAGTGGGGAGGGGGTCCTTTCCTGGTCCTTGGGTAGCCTCCCGCTGTCTATATGATAATCCCTTTCACTGGCACAGAATTTTATAGTTTGTGACGCAATTTAATAAGGACTTTTGAGTGCACCTAAGCCTCAGATACAGTGCTCAGTGTTTTATACAAATCATCTCATTTGATTTTCATAACAACTCAATAAAGGTATTGCTGTCTCCATTTTGCAGAGGAGGCATCTGAGGTTGGGTGAGCCAAGAAACTTGCCGGTATGCAGTACAAGGGAAATCCAAACCTAGTTTGAATCCGGCTTCAATCCCTTCCCTTGCTAATCTACTTCTCCCTAATTAGGTATTAGTGGAGGTTAGATGTGGTAGAATTTCTGTCACTCCTGGGTGGCAGCAATGGGCAGGACCCTGGGATGCTTGCAGCCTTCCCCCTGGTGGACCCAACTTTCCACCCTCCCCACCTCCCTGCTAGTCCTCCCTTTCCTGGCCCTGCATCGCTGAAGTTATCAACCCAGCCTGGAGAGCACTCCATCTTTCCTGACCTGACTCTGCCTTCAGGCCAGCTTTGATATAGGCAGGTTTGGTTCTCACGGGTCTGTACATGGCGCCACAGTTGGCCCAGGTGTTGGAGCATCATGCCAAAGACACCAGGACCATGGGTGTCATTCACTATTTCCTGTGCACTCATCGAGTGCCTGAAGAAGTACTGCGGCTGGGACACCAACTATGACCGAGATGCGCTCCCTGCCCTCGGAAAGTCCCCAGTCCCATGGAGGAGTAAGAAAGAGGCGAGGTCTGGGTGCGGTGGCTCACACCTAGAAACCCGGCACTGTGGGAGGCCAAGGTGCACAGATCACCTGATGTCGGGAGTTTGAGACCAGTTTGACCAACATGGTGAAACCCCATCTGTACCAAAAATACAAAATTAGCCGGGCGTGGTGGCACATGCCTGTAATCCCAGCTACTCAGGAGGTTGAGGCAGGAGAATTGCTTGAACCCGGGAGGTAGAGGTTGCAGTGAGCTGAGATCGCACCCATTGTACTCCAGCCTGGGCAACAGAGTGAAACTCTGTCTCAAAAAAGACAAAAAAGAAAAAAGAAAGACAGGTGAGAAAGAGAGGGGAGAATTGGGGTTAGGGGTTGGGCAGGCCATTTATTCTGGAAAATCCACACGAGGAATTCTGGTGTTCCCCCCGCTTTACAAAAAGCACTTTCACAGAGCATATTCCAGTCCAAGGGGTCCCTCTCACCTGTCCCTTTCGGCAGATGTGGCCATTAGGCTTAAGGAGACAGATAAAATCACATGCATGAATGATTTCAAATCCATGTCCTCCTTGTCTGTTCCTCTATTTGACCCACATATACTGTGTGCCCGCCTCGTGCCTGGCACTGTTGTGCTCTCTGGAGGGAAACAAGACGGAGGAGACGCCTGCTGAAGGAGCTCACCTTCCAGTTGGGTCACCCGTCCATAAACTGATAAATAAGTAGACATAGTACAATCGCCAGTGACATTTAGTGCTGGGAAGGAAAGAAAAGCGGGGTCAGGGAAAGGTGAGAAAGTATCACGTGAGAAAAACAATTTTGCCTCACAAGTGCGCCAGCGACGTCAGTTCCACCTGTAAAGCACAGCCCTGCCATTGAAAAATAAGTTAACGTGTGCATGCAGATCACAGAAGGCATGACAGTGTCACACGCAGTATGACCAGGCGGCGATCTGGGACTCGGGTGCCTCTGAGGGGCATTGCTTAAGAATTTGAAATCTGGCCGGGTGTGGTGGTTCACACTTGTAATCCCAGCACTTTGGGAGGTTGAGGCGGGTGGATCACGAGGTCAAGAGATCAAGACCATCCTGGTCAACATGGTGAAACCCCGTCTCTACTAAAAATACAAAAATTAGCTGGGCGTGGTGACAGGCGCCTGTAATCCCAGCTACTCGGGAGGCTGAGGCAGGAGAATCACTTGAAGCTGGGAGGCGGAGGTTGCAGTGAGCCAAGATCGTGCCACTGCAGTCCAACCTGGTGACAGAGCAAGACTCCATCTCGGAAAAAAAAAAAAAAAGAAAGAAAAGAAAAAAATCTGAAATCAGTCCAGGTCCAAATCCATCTTTTATCATTTGCTAGCTGAGTGACAAGGGGACAGTTACACGTTCTTTTCAACTCTCAGTTTCCTCACTTGAAAAATGGGGCTGGGCGCGGTGGCTCACGCCTGTAATCCCAGCACTTTGGGAGGCCGAGGCGGGCGGATCACGAGGTCAGGAGATCGAGAACATCCTGGCTAACACGTTGAAACCCCGTCTCTACTAAAAATAAAAAAAATTAGCAGAACGAGGTGGCAGGTGCCTGTAGTCCCAGCTACTCGGAAGGCTGAGGCAGGAGAATAGCGTGAACCCGGGAGGCGGAGCTTGCAGTGAGCCGAGATTGCGCCACTGCACTCCAGCCTGGGTGACAGAGAGAGACTCTGTCTCAAAAAAATAAATAAATAAATAAAATAGAAAAATGGGGAGAGTAATATCTATCTTAAAGATTGCTGTGACATTTAAAAATAGATCATATTTGTGTAGCACAGTATCTGGTACTCAGCACTCAATAAGTAGTAAATACAATTTTTAATTTTTGTTACTAAAAGCTGAGATGGTCCAAAAAGTTTTCTTATTTTGTTATTAATAGAAAGCATAATAACTTGAATTTGTAATGCTTTCTTTTTTTAAAGTACTTTTATGTATGTTATCTTAATCCTCATAGCAAATCTGAGAGTTGACTATCATATAGGGACATTTTCCTGGGAGCAATATTGTTGACTTCTCACATAGGATAATGGACACTAAGTGATGTTTTGATCATGCTCCCCTTTGCTTTTGACTCATTAGTGTCTTCTTGTTGCTTCCAAGAAAATGCCCAGAGTCCCTAACATGACTGCCCAGTCCTGCATGGTGGGGGCCCAGCCCTTCCCAGCCCCATCCCACACCCCCTTCCCCTCCGATCTGCATCCTCCCTGCACTGGGCTTCCAGTAGCTGTTCCACGCTGTGCTTGCTGTCCCCGTGGGGCCTCTACCTAGGCTGACCCCCCCTCCAAACCCTGCAGCCCTCTGCCCCAGCACCTGGCCACTTGCCCCCACTCCTCCTTGATACTCGACACCCTCCCCTCACACCTCCATCTAGGTCAGGTTTCCATGTAAACACTGTATCAATTGGGAGTTACATTCATCTCTGAGCAATTAAGATTCCTTTCCCAATGGTGGCTTAACCAAAATGGGTAGGAGAACCAGGTGGCAGTGGGGGAGTCCTTTTCTCTCACGCGGCTAGCAGCCCAGAGGTAGGCAGTGGAGGCAGGCCCACCTGGTGCCCTGTGCAGAGGTCTCCTCCTCAGGCTCACCTTCCTGGGGCCTTGGCCAGCACTGCACTCACTCCCTAGTAGAGAGCTTCCCCAGAAGTCCTGCTCCAGAAATTCTACTCTTAAAAAAAAAAAATTAGCCAGGTATGGTAGCACAGGCCTGTAGTCCCAGGCTACTAGGGAGGCTCAGGCAGGAGGATTGCTTGAGACTCGGGAGTCTGAGGCTGCAATGAGCCATGTTCATGTCACTGCACTCCAGCCCGAGTGACAGCATGGGACCCTATCTCCAAGAAAAAGAAAAAGAAAAGAATTTTACTATAGTTTATTCACCTCAAATGAGCTAAATAACTGCTCCAGGGGAGGGTAAGAAAAACGTAGCATTCCAGCTGGACCCCTTTTTCTCCCTAACCAAATAGGGATCCAATGAGGAAAGAAGAGAGGAGACTGGATATTGAGGAAGCAGCCATCAGCCTCTGCCTCATCGACTTTCACGGAGCTATTCCCTGTCCTTCATAGCACTTCCCCTAGTTCACAGTTACCCATTCCTTAGATTCAGTGTTTGTGTGTTTTGTTAATATGTGCCTTCCCGCTGGACTGTAAACTCCCTAACAGCAGAGGCTGTCTCTGGTTTTGTTCACTAGTGAATTGCCAGTGCCTAGCACACACGTGACGCGGAGTCAGGTGTGTGCTAGGAATGAATGAATAACTGGAGAGCAAGCACGAAGCTGTATGGAGGCACAGCTATGGAGCTAGCTTCCTACTAGCCTATCCCATCTGGTCACTCTGTAGTGATGAGGGTAAGGTGATAACTGAATTCCTACATATTCAGGGATCTGTAGACAAGTGGAGAGAAGCAACAGATGAATTATGGCTTCCGTAGGAGCTGCTCATAGAGACAGATCACCGGGTGGTACAGAGCATCACACGTTTAAGCAGGAAATTGACTCCTCCCCGCTCAGTCCTGGCGGGCGCAGTAGCTATAGGTCCACTGTGTGGCACTGAGTACCTAAGCTAAGAGGCCATGACTTCCTGGCCTTGTTTACATCATTCACACCCAAGGCGTGACCTGAAAGTGACAGGTTCACTTCCCTGCGAAGAACTCATTATCTAGAAGCCTCTGGCCTCCTGGAATCGATAGTAGAAAAAGTCCAACTAGTAAGCGTCCAAAACCATACCTTTCATGAACATCCACTCTGGAAAGTAAGTGACAAAATGTTTGTCTCATGAGAGACCACAGCAATGACCTTGCCAACCCCTTCATCTTCCATGCCGGGACACTGAGGCTCAGAAGATGAGGGGCTTCCCCCGAGGTACATGGTAAGTCAAGGGCAGGGGGAGGCCTGGAAGCCAGGACCCCACTCTTCGTACTAAACTACTCGAATCGGAGCGAATCCGAGAGCAGAGAGCAGAGGGCCCACAGTGAGAACTGGGAGTCCTTTCCCACTTCTCTCCCCTCCTCTGTCTGTTTAGCAGCAGAGCAGATTTTCCGAGCGGTCAGTACCCATTGAATTGTAAGCAGTGGCTTCATGAGAGCTCCTGCTCTTAGGAAATTTAGATTATTAGAGGGTACTGGATGCGTGGCTGAAACAGATGACCCCTAAACAGAGGTGCTAACGGGCGCTTTTCCCGGAGAGGATGACCAGGTGCCTTCTCCATCCTGAAACTTGCCCTTGCCGTTGCCAGCTGCAGTGGAGGCCTGTATAGTATGAATCAAATGATTGCTGTTTAGTCTACATCTAGGTCAGTGTTTTCATCCAAAATTACAAGTTTGGGTTCCTGGCATAACTCTTTACTTATTCACATTATTGTTGTTGTTCTACACATGTTGGTTATACATCAATATTTGTTGATTGACTGCCTAAATGAATTAATTAACAGCACATACATAGTAACAACCGGTTAAGGAATGTGTTGCAAACAACTTCAATCAAGATTGTCTTAATTATTATTTATTTAGTATGTATTATGTTCCAGGTCCATTACATACATTATTTTTAATCTTTACAACAAATATGCAAAGAAGATATTTAAAAAGACTATCATTTGCCCAAAGGCATATAGCTTTTTAAGTAATGGAGACGGGATCTGAACTCAGTTCTGATGCCAAAGACTGTTCGTCTACCACTGTGCTTGCTTCTAACTTTTCAGGATATGCTTGTCCACACAAACATGGCTCAGCTCTGTTCTTTCTACCATGGGTGTCACATGAAATTAATTTTTGCCATCAGCCTAGCTTACAGTTTTCCATTTTCTGGACCAGTAGGCAAGCAATTATTTGCAAGAATATAGAACACTCAGTAGGGGTGGGGGTAGGGGGTGAGAAGAAGCCTCTCTTTTGCAGATAGACAGGAAGCAGGTAGTGGGCATTCAGTATATTTTTACCGGGTAAGTATCCTTAGAGTGGTAGAACTGCTTAAAAGAAACAGGCTAAGATAAAAGAGATTTCTCATCCCCTTTGCAAATGATGTTCTCTTAAGACTCCCTAACACAATGAACAGAGGCCAGTCTTTCCATCTTTCATGTAACAGATTGTCCAGGCTTTGCCCCTCCGGCGAAAGGGGTCCCACGAGGTTGAATCTCCTATAAGGGCTCTCACACCATCTTATGCTCCCTGAATCACTGGAGGGGACACAGATTGGGCTAGCGTGGAACAAAGGATGCACAGAGGAGGAGAAGGTGAGGAAAGCGGGGAGGAAAAGGGAGGAGTGCGAGATTCCACTGGGAACCTAATGCGTGGTTATCCATCAGCCTCTGGCGTTCCTGACTCTGGGTTGTTTACAAAATCCTCACCCTAGTATGCACTGGACTACCTTAAATAGCCCTTGCTCCTTCCTTTAAGGAGACATTACTTTTGTGATAGCAAAATTCAAAAGCCTTAACTTACCACCGGGCAGGACATGGAGAGAAGCTGGCCTGGGGAAGATGGGATGACCGCGCAGGTGAGTTCAACACCCACCCAGGGTGGATGCTTTCTCTGAATACTCTTAAAGACATTCTCCCCTCCCCTCAGCCCACCCCACACTGTTCATGTGAATGAATCTATCCTAAGCATGGGGTGGGGAAATGTGAGTGCTGGGAGCCTTGTGAGGTGAGTGCCAGCAAATTCTAAACCGGAACGGGGAACGACTGTGGCAGGCAAGCCATGAAGCCTCTCAGTCACTTCACGGTGATCTGTATATCCCAGGAAAGCCTAGGCCCCATTACGGAACCTAAGTACCTAAGCTTCGGGAAAAGGGTGCTCCTGTCATCCCAAGTGCTCATTCGTGAGTGAGGGCAGATGTGGGGAGCCGCACTGGACAGCAGCCAAGATGGAGAGCCACGTGGTACAGCATGGTGCCCTCCCGTCAATGCCACCTGCACACTCCAAGGTTCCAGGGCACACGTAAACCATCTGCCCAGCCCTGAGACACCACGCCACCTGTTCTGCATATATGCAAGTTCCACTCCCCTCTGTCCTCAGCACTGGCATCTAGTCCATTCTGCATCCCCATTCTACCTCTCACAAAATAAGTGTGTGCTCAGGGAATGCAAATGCATTGAAGAAAGCTTGAAGAAAGGAGTTGAAGGTAGGTCCACTGTCTACCTGCACCAAGAAAAACAAAAGACTCTTCAATATTACTAAGGCGGTGGCCCCTGATTAGGGATGCAAATGCATCTCCACTGATCAAGATTATAAATCAATGTTTAAGAAATCAGACCGTTTGGCAGATGTATATTTAGAGGAACTGTGTTGTAGACCCTTTTGCACAGTGTGAAACCTCATCTCCCCTAGGACATCTTGACCCCGGGTAGCCATGGGTGTGGGGCACCAGGAGCTTCTGGTGAAGGCCTTTCCCCTGCATGTCCACAGGCCAGTGGAGCTGCAGTGGATGGGGTTTGGTCCAGCGTCTCTCATGGATTTACTTTTTGCAGGAGCTTGAGCTGGCAGATCCCAAAAAGTATTTGCCTTCATCATAGTCTCCCTTGATTTTCACACCTTTCTGCAATTCAAGAGTAATGTAACTCATGGGGGCCTGATTCACTGAAAATAGCTCAGCGAAGTCTGATTCGTGAGGGCCATTTGATTTCTTTTTTTTTTTTTGAGACGGAGTCTCGCTCTGTCGCCCAGGCTGGAGTGCAGTGGCCGGATCTCAGCTCACTGCAAGCTCCGCCTCCCGGGTTCACGCCATTCTCCGGCCTCAGCCTCCCGAGCAGCTGGGACTACAGGCGCTCGCCACCTCGCCCGGCTAGTTTTTTGTATTTTTTAGTAGAGACGGGGTTTCACCGTGTTAGCCAGGATGGTCTCGATCTCCTGACCTCGTGATCCGCCCATCTCGGCCTCCCAAAGTGGGGCCATTTGATTTCTAAGACGCCTTTCTTTCCTCATCTTCTGAGCCCATCTACCCCAAACTCCAACTCTGGCTGGAAGTTGGAGAGGCAGAACCCAAAGCAATAGCAGGGAGGGGAGCCCAGGCACCATGCAGACGTGTATTTAATCCTCCGAAATCACCCATGATTCTTATCCCCATTTAGCACATGAGAGCATCCATACTCAGACAGGGGCAGCACCTGCCTTACAGTTTGCAAGTGAGAGATCTGCCACTGCACTGCCCCACACCCTAGGGAGCAAACTGCTCAGCCCCAAGATGCCAGCCCAGGCTATGCTTCACTTAGTGGCTCTTTTGAGCTTCCTCCTTCTGAAGCTCTACACTAGCAGGAATCCAGACGGGTCCACTCACAGTTACCCTGCAAATCAGTTCTGGTTCAGACCCTACTATTGGCATTAAAAGTTTTCCGTGTCCTTAAACACCGGTCCTGGGGGCTTGGGGAGTAAGTGGTGAAGTTGAGAAGGACGCGGCGGTGTACAATACTGCCATGAACCTTTGAAGGAGCCTCAGCGGTCTGCCACCCTGGGGCCACATCTGCTAGGCTTCAGGTTCCCTGGTCACCAAGTCTCCTTCTCATCCTGACAACCTGCAAGGTAAGTTGATACAGATATGTTGGTGCCAGAGGCGATGCTGTTCCAGATTGCATCTGAAGGCAGAACCAGGGGTCAGAGGCTACAATTACAGCCGGAGGATTTAGATTAGAGAGAAGGGCTTCCTGACAAGTTGCTAAAGTCAGCAGGTAATTAGGGAGAGTTTACAGAAACTCTTTCCCAGGAAATATAATCCCATCACCCTACTTAGGAAGAGTCTCCCTAGGAGAATGAACCAGAAAGTTTCAGGCTAGAAAGACTGTGGATGTGAGTCTCGTGAACTGAAGCGGGGTTGATGGGGAGTTCTAGCGGGCGAAATCAAACCTGACCTGACTCCTTTACGGACTTGCCAGCATACAAGGAGATAACATCTCTGCAAGCATTTGTCAACCGCTTGGTGCCAAGGCAAGGATAAGGGATTTTTATTGTGTGCAGGAGCTGGGGTCTCTCCCAGGAGGCTTTAAGGAGTAAATAAATGCAGCATCGCTTTACACAGAGGACAGCAAACTACTCAACTGAGAACAGTGTAGACTGAGGAGGGCAACAGGCTCCAAACAAAACTTGAAGACAATTCACGAATGTCAGGGGCTTCCAGGTTAAAATCGAGGCACGTCGCTGTGGCTTTAACACAACCCAAAAAACTGTGATGCTCATCTCCATGATCATCCGTCACTCTTTGTATATGCATTTTGCACATTTTCTCCTTTGATCCTTATCACACTTCTGGAGAGCAGCTCAGGGAGGTATTACCCCATTCTACCAGCGAGGAAGTTGAGGTTCAAAACTGGGTTGTGTGAATCGCCCAAGGTCACCTAACCAGCAAGTGGTGCCACTGCCTTGTTTCACTTCAGGTGGAGGGCACTGCCCTTTCCACTCTAACTTTGCCCACTCTTGTGATCAGTTCCTTCGTTCATCCACGTGTTCATGAACTCAACAGATATTTACTAAACGTCTTTAAAACAAAGGAAACAGCAAACTGGAACGTACTTTTTTTCCAAGCTCATTGTGAAATTGGGACATATTCCATGACATAGGAACATCATTTCATTCCCTTGCTCTAAAAACACTTACTCTCATCTCGTTGTCTGTGACACTTCTTACTAAGAGCTGACAAGGTCTTAACAATTTGCCCCATCCCTCCGACCCCATCTTCTGCTGCTTCTCCTTCTCTAGATCCTGAGTACACTGACCTTTCCAGTCCTCAGTGACGCCAACTAGGCTGCTTCCTGCCTCAGGGCCTTTGTGCATGCTATTTCCCCCGTGCATACATGTCTGCACCGTTCTCATAATTCAGGTGTGAACGTCAATGTCATGTTCCCAGAAAGGATTTTCCTGACCTGCTTCATCACACACAGGCCCTCCCCATCACAGTACTTTTTATTTTCTTGATGGCATTTATGGCTTTCTAAATTGTTCATATTTATATTTACTTGTTTGCTATCTGTATCCCCTTGCCCCCAGCCTCAAATTCCAGGAAAGCAAGGATCTTGTCTGGCTTGCTTGCTGAAGCAGGCACCTGCCCTGTGCTTGACATATAATTAATTAATTAATTAATTAATCATGAATTATTGGTCAAAAGTATTCATTACATTACACTCGATTGCACAGTACAATTATTGTTATAAGCTATAGATTAAAAAATTTTTTTTCTTAGGTTGCACTGAAATCTAATTGCAAGGAAACTGTGTCTGCAGCAGCAGTCAAGTTCACACGGAGTATATACCGTGGATCAGAATACCGTTCCCTTCATTCTTTGTTTTGTTTGTTTACGTAAGGTTTCAACTTATGGACACAGTTTCTTCTGCTTCCACGCTTACCTTGGAACCTCCAGTCCTTAATAAATGCTGAATATGGAGAAAGTTTCAGTAAGTTGTGGCCAGTGGACAGCAGTCCACTTAGGAGTTATTGTGAAGTTAAAAATCCTGACAGGTCGCAGAGGAGGCTGGGCGTCCAGCCAAATCGAAGACTTCTGCCCCTAGACTTAGAACTAGACCTGCAAGAAATGAAGCCAACTTGAGCCCCTTTCATCAGCTGTTTTCTTCAGGGCTGGCAGCTTTTCCTCAGTTACTTCTCCTTTTCTCTTTCTTATTTCCCTCTTTCCTCATCTCACTTGCTCTTACGAAAGGAGCTTTAAAAAAAAAAACCTTATTCACATTAAGATGTAAATGACTGTCAACTTCCCAGGAGTCCCTGCAGACTGAGAGAGAACCCACACTAAGGAATAAAGCCGCAGTGGGAGTCCAGGCATGCAGGAGCACCTGCCTAGAAGGCTCTGCCCTGCTCCTTCCTGCTCCAACTCTTAAGTGTCCTGAAAAAACAAAGACCTTACAGGCCATCTAGCCGTGCTGATGAAAATGGAGACCCTGAATCTAAGGAATTGATAACAATAAAGTGTCACATGGCCTGAAGATAAATCTGGAGGGACCTTCAAGGTACGTCGCTGGGTCTTCCTTGCTGTCACCACTCAGCATAAAATTTCCATTGGCAGGTGTATCTTACAGGCATTTGGCTGCAGAACTCTTAACTCTTCTCCTGTCCCAGTGATATGGGAGGTAATCACAGACAGTGAGTGTGGGTTTAAGGAACTTTCAGGAAAATAATCACTCATTTACAAGGCACCCCCTTTATAGTTGCTGTTGTCAGGGCAGGACTAGCACCTGCTCCCTCGCTGTGGTTTGAGCTATGTGATATTAACATGACTCTAAGAACACTGTAATAAATACATTTCTATTTATTGAAGAGTGCTTTATGTAATGCCCACATCTATCTTCTGAAACAGATATTGCTATGTCCCTTTTTCAGCTGAGAAGAAAACTGAAGCTCATGGAGGTAAACTAATTTGCCCAAGTTCATGTAGCTGGACATGGTGAGGCCAGGATTCCTCCGGACTCCGAAGGTCTTGATCTTTCCCTTAGTTTCTGTCTTCAGGTTTGCAACTCATAGTAACCTATTGTAGACTGAGCTCATAATTCCCAATAAAATGTATGCAATTACATTTCTAAGTTCCTGAATGAGAAGTAAGTGTTTAAACTATGTTTCGAGTCGTTTAGTTGAGTTGATCAAGTCAGTCTATGTGATAGTCACTTTTTAAACAAATATTGACTGAGCAGATACTAAGTGCCAGATGCTATCCTTTGAGGACACAGGCAAAACTGTTTGTGACCAGAAGAGCCCAACAACTCTGTCTTCAAAGAGCTCACATTCTATCTGGGGAAGGTGGAGAATAAACAAATAAGGAAAACCTAGACTATGTCAGGGAGAGAAGGGTATTTTGGTATCAAACAAAGCAGAGGGCAGAATCGGGAATGCCAGGAATGGGCTTTGCAATGTTAAATAGTCTGTTCAGGGGAGGCCTTGCTGAAAAGAAGGATTTTGAACAAGGAGCTGACAGAGTTGGGGAATACAGCATGGGGTTCTCTGGGGAAGCCTCATTCCAACAGTGGGAGAGCAAGGACAAAGGCTCTGAGCTGGAGTACCCCACTTTGCTCAGTTACTTACAAAGATCGATTAATATGACAAATGTCAGTCCAATAAGTTGTTTGGTATTTTAGATGCCAAAAAAAGAGGGAGAAAATCTTAAGATTAATCTCTGAGATAGAATCAGGAGGGGTGGTTGCTGTAGGAGAGGGTGGGTTATGGCTGAGGGGTGAGGGGGCTGAAGGGTGAGGGGGCTGAGGGGTGAGGGGGCTGAGGGGTGAGGGGGCTGGAGGGTGCTGGGGTGGTTCCATATCTTGATCGAGGTGGAGGTTAGAGGTTTACTGTCACCTGTTGCATATTGAGGACAGTGCACTTTACTCTGTGAAGTTATATCTCAGGGTTTTGTTTTGTTTTGAGATGGAGTCTGGCTTTGTCTCCCAGGCTGGAGTGCAGTGGTGCCATCTCAACTCACCGCAACCTCCGCCCTGGGTTCAAGCGATTATCCTACCTCAGCCTCCCGAGTAGCTGGGATTATAGGCATGCACCACCACGCCTGGCTAATTTTTGTATTTTTAGTAGAGATGGGGTTTCTCCATGTTGGTCAGGCTGGTCTCGAACTCCCGACCTCAGGTGATCCACTGCCTCAGCCTCCCAAAGTGCTGGGATAACAGGTGTGAGCCACACTCTGTTTTTATTCCTTATCTCAGTTTTTTAAAATGCATCTGGCCCATTATCTCAGTTTTTTAAAATGAATTAAAAAAAGAGGCCTTAGACGTCCACTTCCAGTATTCTGAAGTTAGATATTCATATGCTGTGTAATATCAGAATTTTTAGTACACATTTCATGGTTCCTTCTTTGCTGCTTAAGCTTATGAGATTCACTGAGAAAAATGCAAGCTTAGAAAGAACAGGGATTAAGTGTTTGCTCTGGGATCTTGAGAGAGTTGACCATCCTTCCTGCATCTGAGTTTCTAAACTATAAAGTAGGACTGGTAATAGTGGTATCCACCTTGCAGAGCTATTGGGAGGCCGAAACAAGATCATGTCTGGGAAAGTTCTCATTTAGTTGCAAGACCACAGAACTCTTACTTCATGTTATAATTATAGGTGCATCCAGTGTTTTACTGGAGTGCCTGCGGGGTCACCACCGCGTCAGCTCCTACTTTCCTACTTGGGCTATGTCTCTTGCCTCTTGTCTCCTGCCAGTCACACTCTACTAGGCAGTGGTCACTGCCACACACGGCAGGTCACTCAGCCAAATGATGTTCTATGGTGGGGAGGGGGGGGCAAAATGACTCCTCTTCCTTTTGGGTAATGCTCTGACTCTCAAACAGATCACTATACTCTAAAATCTCAGAAGGTGACTCAACAGCCCTTTCTGTGGTCACCCCCTCAACCCTGAAAGACTCAGACCTGAGTGCAGGGGAAGCTGGACCAGGAGAGCCATGTGACTGGTGGGAGAGGCGAGGCTGTGAGCTGCTGAGACCTCCACCCCTCCCACTGATGACTAAGCCTTGTCACTAGATCACGCTTGTCCTCCTGTTCCTTGAGGAGGAGGTTTCCCAGGTATCGGTCACTTACATGGAGATAATTAAGTTTGCAGGCGGGGGGCAGGTGGAGGGGTGCATCATCACCAGGGGATCTGGAACTTAGGGAAACTCAAATGGGTCTGACTTTTATTATCACCGTGCACTCGACGTTCTAAAGAAAGTCAGTGACACAATACTGCCCCCCTCAAGACAAACCTTATCTGTCTAAGTCCCAAATAGTTGCTGTGCTTACTGTTTATTGACTTTAATTACATATAGATATATAATTACATCTGTATAATATTGTTATATGATGTAGATGATCACCTTTTCATTGCTTACTTTTAATAAACATTGTGTTCTCTATGGCAGTTAATTTTGAGAACTCCCAATTGTATAGTGCTCTCCCCAGCTACTAACCCCAGCCCTCAAAGACTTAGCTAAATTCCTCTGTTTCCAGAGCTATTCCTAACAGCATAATGGTTTGGAATGATTAGAGCTTTCTTCCAGGTATAGTCCGCCCACGTGGTATCACATATTCTTGCACTTAAACAGTTTGCTTGAAAACAATAAGCACATTGATTATATTAATAAAGGTAAAGAAACAGAGTGTGAGTGACTTCAATTCCGCCATCCTATGTGAGAACTTAGAGTTTTTATCTGCTTTTAAAATTGAAAACAGTGAAATAAAGTGTGAACTGCAAGGTATAATGTTTTGTTTGGTAACAGTTCATTTGGGTTCAAACATAAAACGTTTTACAAACTATGGATAATATCTATAATATTGCTATTTATGTTTTAGTTGCTATTTTTAAAGTTAAGAACAAATCAAGAAAATAAAGATGATTACATGAAGAACAAATCAAGAAAATAATTATTACCACATGGCTATTATGGAAAACAGTTTTGAGGTTCAGAGGGAGGAGGTATCAAATATTAACAACGCCAGGTTCAGATGCACTAGGCAGTGAAGAGTGTGTGTACCACCCAACCAAACATACTGAATGCCAGTGATGGACATATTTGACTCTCAAGATCCATGCCCAGTGATGTTGCTCTTGCTACCCTCCCAGGATGGTTTCTGATACAGCCCCTTCAAGAAGCAAGGGGGTGATGCAGATGGCCTAGGAGCTCTCTGCTGTTATCACTCATACATTCAAAAAGCACTTATTGGGCAGCCTTAGTGCACACTGGCCTGGCAGAGCTCTGCACTTGACCTGGAGGTTATAGGGTTAAGGAGGCTAAGGTCTCCCTGCATATACCCAAACTGAGAAAACCAGCACCAGATGAAGGCTAAATATCTTGCTGTTTGGCTGGACACAGTGGCTCACACCTGTAATCCCAGCACTTTGGGAGGCCGAGGCGGGCAGATCACCTGAGGTCAGGAGTTTGACACCAGCCTGGCCAACATGGTGAAACTCCGTCTCTACTAAAAATACAAAAATTAGCTAGGTGTGGTGGTGTGCGCCTGTAATCTCAGCTATTTGGGAGGCTGAGGCAGGAGAATCACTTGAACCCAGAAGGCAGAGATTGCAGTGAGCTGAGATCACGCCACAGCACTCCAGCCTGGGAGACAGAGCAAGACTCTGTCTCAAAAAAAAAAAAAAAAAAACAAAACAAAAAAAACTTGCTGTTTAAAAGGCTACAATTACAGTATCATTTCCAAAGCACATCTATTAAAAAGACATCTTTATAGGGAGGAAATGCGCACCTATAATGTAATAGCTGATAAACAGAAAACCCATTTATGTTATTATACAGTTAGAAGATGAGTCCTAACCTGCTGTGGAGAGACTAGTAATTGTGGAGAAACTCATCCGTAACGGAGGACAACACATGCTCCAACATCACCCGAGCATTTAGAGGCCTCTTGAGGTGTCTCTGGAACTGCTGTAAAGTGCATCTTCCTGATTTATTTAATAAAAGCAATTCCTGCTTGTTATTCCTCTTATTATCATTGGTAATAATAGTTACAGGGTGTTTGAACATGTTAGTTTAGCTCTGGGATTGGCCAGAAGGAGAAGCTTATATTCTACTGTTTATTACTCATCTAATAGTGAAGACCCGTGATCCAACTGGAATGAGCATGGGAGGCTGGAAGCGGTAAAGACACTGCCAGGCAGGCCAGGGAGAGGGTAATCAGTGTGACATGTCATTGGTGGCAAAAACCACTGGACACTGGTAACTGACTCCCTCTCCGTAAGAGCAGAGATGCAGACGTCCTCCCTGGTATAAAACAATAACTAGCAGTTTCATAACTTGCCAGGTTCTCCAAACTTTCTCACCTATGAAAGGTCTTTTGGCTCATTTGTAAACACTGGTGCAGTCCTTTTTGTTCTAGACTCTGAGGAGCTGGAAATCAACCAGGAATACAGGAAAAGCAAGCTCTAGCATTGACCTGAGTTTGAAGCTCTTTTCCTGGCTGTAGGTGAAACTTTCTAGAAGTTTCTCAAGGGTCAGGAGCCCTGTGTTCCTCAGCTGTTTAGGGTACACCATATTACCAAGCATTTGGCACGTTATGAGAATTTGATGCAAAGCTCTATGTTAAAACAGCTAGCGGCCGGGCGCAGTGGCTCATGCCTGTAATCCCAGAACTTTGGGTGGCCGAGACGGGCGGATCACGAGGTCAGGAGATCGAGACCATCCTGGCTAACGCGGTGAAACCCCGTCTCTACTAAAAGTACAAAATATTAGCTGGGCGTAGTGGTGGGCGCCTGTAGTCCCAGCTACTCGGGAGGCTGAAGCAGGAGAATGGCGTGAACCCGGGAGGTGGAGCTTGCAGTGAGCCGAGATCGCACCACTGCACTCCAGCCTGGGCGACAGAGCGAGACTCTGTCTCAAAACAAAACAAAACAAAACAAAACAAAACGTAAAACAGCTAACATACACTGTGGATCCGCCCTGGTACACAAACGCATGGTTGTACTACTGTGCCCAAGTACAGCTCCTGTCATCCTCATTTTCATTACAGTCCCTTCCAATGGGGACTGTTGCTGTCACTGCTCCTTCTTCTTACTCAAAGTCTTGAGAAATTCTTCCTTCCACATGCTAGTAATGATCAGAATAAGAATTAATTAGAAAGGTCCATTTCCTCCCACAGCACTGAAAGATCGGTCTGATTAAAAAATTACTTCACTGGTGTTTAATAACTGCACTAAGGGCAAAGTGTAATTATTCTCATGCTTTAGATAGAGAAACTGAGGCTGGAGAAGTTAAGGAAGATGCTCAAAATCATGTAATAAGCCTGAATTTTTGTTCAGGGAGTCCTGGATGTTTTTTCCCTCTTAGGGATGCTTTCTGCTATTATCAGGTTGGTTAACAAGCAAATCCTTCCTTGAGTCTGAGTGAAATAAATTGGAACCAATATTAAACAGAGTTCTTTACGGTTTTACAAAGCCTTTTTACAAAAGTTCTTTCTAACTTCATGCAGGATTACTTGTATTACTAAATAGTACTACTATATATTATCATTTTACAAAAGAGGAAACTGAAAGTCGGAAACATTACTTGACCTGTCCAAAGTCACCATATTCAAACAAGTAGAGCCCAGACCACTGTGCTTCCAAACACCCGTCCTACCATTGTATTTCCTAGACATGTAAAGTAAAAACGGTATGGGTGTGCTCCCCATCCCTGTATTCCTCACCACCTGCCTCCTGCATCTTTTCTCTCAGTCCATGTAGCTTCCAGTCTTCAAATTGCTTGCTCCACTATTAAGACTTCCTTGATTAATACCTTTCTTTCTGACCTCAAGGCATCTTTTAACCTTATCTGTGTAGTCCCGACACTCCAAGAACATTGGATGTGAGTCATGTGTTTGCAGATTTCTATTTTATCACCTGATTTTAAAACCCAATCCCTCATGAAGGATAATCTAACGTTTCTGGGTCCTGAAGCTTATGCAATTTGGGGAGTCCTTTGTAGGAAAAAAAAAGAAAAACAAAATTAGATACAGAGCTTTGAAAGAAGCCCATCTATGTGAGGGGTCGGTACTAATGCTTAAGCTTCAGAGCTTCAAAGTAGAAGCTATGAATTCACCTCCAACCCCATGTAAGATTCAACTCCAGTCTGGTACTTCTTCAGTGAATCTACTTTGGGCCAATACCGAGCTGTCCGCCTTGCAGGTTTAGCTCACCTAACTCTCACAGCAACACAGACAAGAAGGGATGATTGTCTGTTTTTCTTTTAGACAGTTTTACTCTTGTCGCCCACGCTGGAGTGCAATGGCGCTATCTCAGCTCATTGCAACCTCCGCCTCCTGGGTTCAAGTGATTCTCCTGCCTCAGCCTCCCAAGTAGCTGGGATTATAGACACCTGCCACCACGCCCGGCTGATTTTTGTATTTTTAGTGGAGCATGTTGGTCAGGCTGGTCTCAAACTCCTGACCTCGGGTGATTCGCCCGTCTCAGCCTCCCAAAGTGCTGGGATGACAGGTGTCAGTCATTGGGCCCAGCTGATTGTATGTTATAATTTGACTACTTTCTAGTTCACTGTTTTCAATTCAAGTTTCAGTTTGTTGAGCCAAGGAATCTTGCTTCTAATTTCTTGGTAGGACCTCCCTTGATCCCAGCACAATCTTGAGTTCTTAAACGTTTTATGAATGAATGGATATTTGAACAAATGGATGAATAAAGAAACATGTGCAATGACTACTTGTTGAATTTATAGCAAAAAATGTAATTGTTATAATAATTGCTACTTTTTGAGTGCCTATTATGATCCAGTCAGTCCTCATATATTATTTCTAATTCTCACAGCCTCCCTGTGGAGTGGGTATTATTATCTCTAATTTATAGCCAAGGAAACTGAGGCTCTTTGCAGTTAAATTATTTGCCCAAGGTCAAACAGTTAGTAAGTGGCAGAGCCAGATCCGATTTACTCCAAAGCCTAAGTTATTTCCATCTCACACCACGTCTCAGAAGCAACACTCTGGTTGCTGTGGTCAGGGGCTGTGTCCTGCCTGGTGCCGTACCTGCTCACAATTATGCCTCGCCTGTACTTGGAGGTGGGTGAGGCGCCTTCCTGCTTCACCAGGCTCTTTCTTCTCCTGCCCCCTGTGCTCCCATAGTACCTTGGACATGCTCTGCACATGTAACATGCTTGTCACATGGAAATGAACAGGGGCAAATTCCCTTAGTGGGTCTACAGGAGGAAGTAGAATGAAATAGGTGTTGCCTTGGCAAACAGAGAATGCTTGCCAAGGAGACCACGGTGTTGAAAGAAACAACTACCTGGGCCCAAGCAGAGGGGAGGAGGCAAACAAGATCCTCTGGGACTTTTTACTGTCTGCCCAGGACGGACCAGACGCAAGATGCCCTTTGTGGTCTCTTTGGACCAACAAGACTCTGTGATCATAGAGGAATGTGAGCATGAATGCCAGATTCCCACCAAGTGCTGGTAATGATGAAGTGTCTCTTGGGCAATTTTTATATGATGAAAATGTGGTCGTGCTTTTAAGAGGTTTCAAGAGCCTTAGGCAAAAAGATGCTCTGATAACAGTGGAATGGGATGCTCAAAGACTCTCACCTCCATTATCTCATTGAAGTCTCTCCAGTCCTTTAGGGATAAGAGGGAAGCAGTCAAGGTAATTCCCATCTTACAGACGGGAAATTAAAAGCCCAAGATCTTAGAGCCCAGAAGTTCACCATGTTTATTCTATATTAGCTTAGTAAGTGATTGCCCTTAATACAAGAAGTTTCTAGTAGACAGGACAACTTGGAATATTTCCTTCCTTTACATTAAAATTCAATATAGCATCACTGAGAATTTGGTATTTAAAAAATGCTGTTTGCTGCTGGGAAGGAAGGTTATGGTGAAGATGGTGGTGACGCTGACAATGATGACTACAAACAGGACCAGAGACCTGAATTCATTCAGGAATAACAGTACAAAGAACACCTGTCCCCAGGTCCTTCAGCACTGAGGCCCAAACACCTGGCAGAATCCCCCCAGTGTGGTGACAAACCACTCCTAACATGAGCTACCGAAAAAGGGGAGCAGGGAGATTGGGATAACCAGCTCTTTAGTGGATAATCCGGGTCCGTAGTCTATGGTTCTGGATTCCGGATGATTCCCTGAACCAGCCTGTTAATAACTGATTCCAGCAGGGTTGTCTGGCTTGGGCTGGGGGCACTGGCAGATAAGGACATGCACTGCTCAGACGCCGCTTCAGAAAAGGACTTTCAGAGTGTGATTAGCTGATGGGTTCCAGCTTTTAGCTCCCGGGGGTCTGCCATGACTTCCTAGCTGAGGTCACACATTCCTTGCAAGAGGGTGGATGGGATTCAGCCAGTAGTCGAGCAACGTGCCAGCACAAATGCATGCCCACTTCCATGCTACTCCTTCATTGGGCAGTCTTTGCTCTGGAGCTGCCCATTGGGCTGGTATGGACTTTGTTGGATGTACATGGTCTCTTGTGCCTCCCTCTGCCTGGTTCTACTTTCTCCCCTTTTCTCTCACAGGTTTTCCTCCTGCAAACTTTCTGCACTCCTAACTCCGCCGCAGCATCTGCCTCTTGGAGAACACAGCTGTCACACCTGTGTTAAGCTCCAAAGCGCTGGAGGTACCCAGTGCCTGGATGAAACTAGAAACATGGAGATATTGCACCCAATAGGAGGACAAGGATGAATCCAACGCACAGGCCACCAGAGAGGAGGAATACAGCTAAGTGGCTGAGGGCATGGATGCTAGCAGCTGGCACCAGCGCTAACCAAGGGCTTATCAGGACAAGGGAGGCAGCTCCCCTCCATGCCAGCCAACTGCACTTAGGTGATGATGCTGAGGATTTCTGCAATCTAAGTTACTCTGAAGCTTGGGTAAATC
Organism: Theropithecus gelada; assembly: GCF_003255815.1. NCBI lineage: Eukaryota > Metazoa > Chordata > Mammalia > Primates > Cercopithecidae > Theropithecus > Theropithecus gelada. Next base: position 100,488,705 of record NC_037679.1, on the reverse strand, counting down.
ATTTTACTGTCTTCAGCCTCAGTTACCCCATACATAAAATGGGATAAGTGACACGTGTTGTTAAAGTTCACCTTTCATTGGACCCCAAAATGATTCTAGAGATAGAGAGTAGATTAGGGGTCACTTAGGGCTGGGGAGGATGGGGCTATAGGAGGATGATAGCTAAAGGGTACAGGGTTTCTTTTTGATGTAATGAAAAAGCTCTAAAATTGACTGTGGTGATGATTGCACAACTGTGAACATACTTAAAAATCATTGAATTGTACACTTTGAACGAGTGAGTTGTATGATACGTGAATTGTATTTCAATAAAGCTGCTATTTTAAAACATTTAGCTCAATGAATCACTGCAAGATGAATAACCCATGTAACCATCACCCAAGTCAGGAAATGGAATATTCTAGAATCCCAAAAGTCCACCTACCGCCTGCAAGGACATGTAGTTTTTATTTGTTTGTTTAGTCTCCTGTCCCTAGAAATCTTATGGCACATCTCTGAAATAGGTCATTTGGTGTGACTGGTATTAACTTCCACTGAGTCTACAAGGAAACCTGGTGGCTTCTCTGGTGATCCTCATGAAACACAGAGTTCATTCCTGGCCTCCTATTTTAAAAGGGATACTGGCAAATCTGAGCCTATCCCAAAGGTGTGTGAACAGATGAGGAGAGGACTAGATCACATGAACAGAAACTGAGGACCCAGGTCCACAAAGCCTGAAGAAAAGATTTCTGGGGGACCAAATAGTTGTCTTCCCATAGTAAAGAGTTACCACATGGAAGTGAAGGCACCTGTGCTTTGTCACCCACAGGGCAGAGCTAGGAAACAGGAGACAGGGGCAGTGCCAACATAGGTAAGTGCCCAGCATTACCTATGGCACGTGACACCCAAACACCACCAGAGTCATTTATCAAGGGCCTAGTACATAGTGGGCTTTGCGTGTTCTCTCGAATCCTCACAAAGACCTTGTCAGATTGGTATAATAATCCATGTTTTGCAAAAGAGGAATGAACTGGGAGAAGACGATTTGCCAATGGGGACAGATGGGACTGTGTGGTCCTCTTGGGGGCCAACATCTTTATCCTGCATTAAATGAACATGCAAGCTTGTCCAACAAACAGGCATCAAAGGGTGTTTAGAAGACAAGGGAAAAGAAATGGAGAAGGAGCAGAGAGTCTCCCAAGCTCACTGCAGGTGTGGCCCTAAGAACTGCAGACGCCTGGCCAGACGCAGTAGCTCACATCTGTAATCCCAGCATTCTGGGAGGCGGGCGGATCACGAGGTCAGGAGATCGAGACCACCCTGGTTAACATGGTGAAACCCCATCTCTACTAAAAAAATACAAAAAAATTAGCTGGGAATGGGGGTGGGCGCCTGTAGGGAGGCTAAGGCAGGAGAACAGGGTGAACCCAGGAGGCGGAGCTTGCAGTGAGCTGAGATCGCGCCACTGCACTCCAGCCTGGGCAACAAGCAAGACTCTGTCTTAAAAAAAAAAAGAAGAAGATGATGATGAAACTGAGGATCAGGAAGGTTAAGTGACTTGCCTGGGCCAAGTCCATCAGCTGCATGAACCTCTTCACAAAATGTTGGTCTAAAAAGCTATGTCAGGCTTATTCCTCATTCCTCATCTAAGCCACTGTGAGATTATTCACACACGTCACCCTTTCCTTGGCCTTAGTTTCCCAATCTTTGAGCATGGGACCTGAGCAGAGGGCTGTATAGCAGCTTGAGCAAGTGGTCTGGCAAGAAGAAAGAAAGTGCCTTTTGAAATTGAGTCTCTTCTGTGGCAGCATTCGGGTACAGCCCCCGATTTTGGCCCAAATTGTGCAAAGAGTTGACCATAAAGAAAATCAAACAGACAAGTGAGATTTGCGCCGGTGGTCTCAAGATGGGACAGGTTTGTTCTAGATCTGAAAGTCATGGTTCGATGCCCCAACGTAGCAAATTTTCTGTCCCCGGGGCTCTGGGGAAACCCTTGTGTAGTATATCTGCTTTCAGTTTCCTTTGACGGATGTAGGGAGCTGGTGAGTGGGGGAAACATGCTCTTTTTCTAGGATCCCTCAATGCTTAATAGACGTGCAATCACCATCATCCAGCGAGGGCGTTGACAGCTTCTCAACTTCTGAATATTAACCCAGCAACCCGCGCCATGCGCCTGCGGTCTGGCCCTTGTCCAGCCTGCTGAGCCTTCTCTGTCAGAACCTTCGTGAAAACAGGAACAGGATCTCTGATGGCCCAGAGGCTAACTCTGTCTCCTTTCTTGCCCATTCTACTCTGGGTCCTCCCACGTGCCCTCCAAACTCTGAAGGGAAGATTTTCTCAACTCAGTGAATGGCCATGCATGTGTCTCGCTTCTGCAGTTCTGGCTTGGAGAAGTTTAGTGTCTCAGAGCTGGAAGAGGCTTGGAAGTCCTCAGGTTCATCCCACTGCCTCTGGGTTGGCCACGTTGAGAGCAGGACTCTCTGCCTCCCCATGTTTCTTAAGCCCACATCTGTGCAGAGTTTGTGGATCCTCAGTCAGATCAACCAGTCAATCTCCAAAGCTGCTCACCATCCAGTGCCAATGAGAACCTTAATGCAGATACAGATGGTGACCTGGTAGCTCACATGTACTACCCAGGGCTTTAGAGAATACTCAAAAAGTACAAGTCCTTGTATGACTCTGGATGAGTCAGGTAGGTAGCTCCCGGGAGACAGGGAGAAGTCAGGTTGCCCCTCCACTGTGTGTTTAGCTCTTTCAATAATCTCTTGTAAGGTCTGTTAAATTATCTTGGGCACATGGCTCATTATCTCAAATAAAATCTGTTCACTTTAAGGAATAGAGATGCTTTATCCCTCCTCCTATTATTGCTGGCATCAAACTCGGCAAATAGTAGTAATAATAATAGCTATGAGTTATGAGTGCCTACTCTGTTCCAGACACTGGAAAAGGAACTGTAAATACATTAGTTTACCTTACCTTGACGGCAATTCTATGAGTCAGATATTGACACCATTTGAAAGACAAAGAATGAAGGATCAGATTCATTCAGTGACTTGTTCCATCCTGACCTTTCAGCCTGTAGCTGATGGAACCAGCGTTCTAACCCAGGATGATCTGAGAAAAGGCTGGATTAGTCAGGATAAGCCAAGCTGCGCTGCAGGTACATGTAAACTCTAAAGTTTCAGTGGCTTTGTATCATAAAAGTATATTTTTCACCCATGCAAAAGGGGTTGCAGATCTGAGTGCATCTCCAGGGTAGTTTTCCTCCTTGTGGCAGCTCAGCTACCCTTCCCTTTTCCCACCCCAACATGGGGCCTCTGTTGTCAATCTACCTGAAGACAAAGGGCTGGAGCTTCACGAAGGGGCTTCCATGCTCAGGGCTGAAGATGACCTGGCTGTATCACCACACACACATTCCATTAGCTAGTCATTCACAGGGCCCCACCTAACTTCAAGGAGGCTGGGAATGTAGACTTCTCTATGTCTGGGAAAGAGGAAAACCAGGTATGGAGAGTCCCTAGTAATCTCTGCTACAAAAGATAACATGCTTTCTACCATGCTAAACTGCCTCTAAAACTGAAAGTAAAAAATAAAGTGTGTTCTAATGACATTGCCACTGAGGTTGTCATGTGCATACAAAAGACTGGAGTGGGTGAGTTAGGGGAAATAGAGGAGCTGTTCATGCTGTAGACAAAACTTTTTGGTACATCGAATCAGCCCTCAAATCCCCAACCTAATTAGCACCCAGACAGAGGAGCTGTACTGTCCCCATCTTTCCCCTCAGATGGATTGCCATTCTTCTGTGACTTTTTCTCATCAAGATGCCCCTCATATTCACTGTAACAAAACCTCCCACATACACATCACTTGCTGGTGGGGTGCATAACAGAGAGAGAGGAAGTTAGGAGGCAGAGCTGGCATATGTGACACTTTATATACATTTTCGCATTTCATCCTCGCAGCAAACCCACTGAGTGTAGCTCTTGGTAGTTTCACCATTGAATAGTACAGGAAATTGAGAGTCCGAATAATTAAATAACTTTTGAAAGGCCACTTACAGGGATCTTCTCACTCCAAATTGACTTTTTCTCACCACTACCATGTTGAATTTGCCCCCAGTCTGTTTCATTTACTTAAGTGGATCTCAGTTGCATGGAAATGGATTAATCATAATACTTATTTAATGATGCACTCCTATAGTTGCCCCATGCGTAACCTACTTGATTGTTTGGATATTGTTTTGAATAATGTAACACGCTCCTAGAAACATACCACCCAACACATGGTTCTTCTTCATCCCATTCTCCCTGCCTCTTCCATGCAATGTAATTAATATACTACATTTTAGATGCATCATTATCTTGCTTTCCTTTTATATAATTTCATTTTATTTATTTATTTATTTTAGAGACAAAGTCTTGCTCTGTCACTCAGGTTGGAATGCAGAGGTGCAATCATAACTAACTGCAGCCTCAAACTCCTGGGCTCAAGCAATCCTCCTGCCTCAGCCTCCCAAAATGCTGGGACCACCAGCACTCACCACCATGCCCAACTACTTCTTTCTAATTTTTTTTGTAGAGATTAGGTCTCACTATGTTGCCCAGGCTGGTCTTGAACTCCTGGCCTCAAGCAACCCTCCCATCTCAGCTTCCCAAAGAGCTGGGATTACAGGCATGGGCTACTTTGCCTGGCTGCTTTATTAATTTTGAACACTGTGTAATATTTCGTTGTGTGAAATACTACAAATAATGTTTTCAGCTACTCTCTTATTTTTGCTATTGCGAGCAATTGCTATGAAATGTCTTTTGCTGTGTGTGAAAAGGTTGTTTGTGTAACCAGGAGTGAAATTGCTGGGTTATAGAGTATGTGAACATTTTTCAAAATGGTTGCAATCATTTATACACCCTTAAGGAATGAGAGATTTGTGGATTTATTAATACATCTTCTGCAACATTTGGTTTGGTTAGACTTTGTAACTTGCCAGTAGAATTAACACATTTCTCTGATCACAATGAGGTTGAGTATCTGTTTATTAACATGTGTGTTTCCTCTTCTGCAGAAGACCTGTCCAGGTCTCTTAATAATTTTTCTGTCAGGTTGCTTATGTTTTTCTTATTGATTTGTAGGAGTTCTTTATAATATTCTTCAAACTAATCTGTTTACAACTTGTCTTTTCTGTTTACTCAAGGCATTACATGACATTCTTTGCTTTAATATCTCTAAGGTTAGCACTTTCTGTGTTTTGAGAAACTGTTCCCTGCTCTGAGGTTTAAAAGATATTTGCCTATGTTTTCAACTAAATTTAGAATTTACAAGCTGAAGTTTAAAAATTTTAGGTTTTCTTTTTGACAATTAAGTCAATCTGGAGTTGTTTGTTTTTAGATGGTGTGAGGTAGGGAATAATTTTCATATTTTCCTTATAGATAACTTTTCTTTCAGCTTTATTTAGCAAATAGTACACAGGTCTGTTTCTGCATTCTCTATCCTATTCCATCAGTCAATGTGCCCATCCTGTGGCACTACCACAATGTCTTAATTACTCAGGTTGTGTGTGATTAGCCTCTTGTGGCTCTGTTTCCCCTGAAATTGGCAATGATGTTATCTGTCTCTTTAGAACTTTATGGTTCAGATGAATTTTCTTTTCTCTCTGACCTACTCAATTGTAAACTGATACTTGTCACACCCAAAAGGTCGTCACACACGGAGGGAGTGGGCAAAGTAAGCTCTTGTTCCCATCAGGCACCTTCCTCTAGGTACTGTCGCCTGTTCACCCTTCAGTGGCCAGGGCCTGGAATCTCAAACTTGCTTGCCTCTAGCACCAGGCACCTCTGTCCATCCCAAACAACGTCCATCACCTTTGGAAACTCTCACAGTATCCCAGCCAAGCAGAGTCCCCATCTCCAGTTTTTTGTTTTCATTTTTGTTGTTGTTTTCTTTTTTTGAGACCTGGTCTCCCTCTGTCACCCAGGCTGGAATGCGATGGTGGGATCTTGGCTCACTGCAACCTCTGTCTCCTGGGTTCAAGTGATCCTTTTGCCTCAGCCTCCTGAGTAACTGGGATCACAAGCATATGCCACGATGCCAGCTTAATCTTTGTATTTTCAGTAGAGATAGGGTTTCACCATATTGGCCAAGCTGGTCTGGAACTCCTGACCACGTGATCCACCCGCCTCAGCCTCCCAAAGTGCTGGGATTACAGGTGTGAGCCACTATGTTCAGCCCCCGTCTCCAGTTTTACTAAATCCCAGCAAAGCATTTGTGATGGGAAGAGAAAAACTTTACAACTTCTGCAGCTGGCTCTGTTTGGTGGATGAGTGAGTCCTGCTTGTCTAAGATTTGATCCAGTTCAAATTAAGAAAACTGTAATTTCAGAGTTTCTCTTGGTTCTTTGTGTGCTTAATGACAAAACACCTGAGTTTAGGAAATCTCAAAGGGATGCAAAGGGAGATAGATCTCAGAGCTCAGTGTGATATTGAAGTTAAAAGCAAAATTGCTAAGTGATCTGGTAAAGAGCTATCTTGACCTTATAAAGGTGTTGGAACTCTGAAAGGGAGGAGATGGGTGCAAAGGTCTTGAAAGGAGGGTCTTCAGTAGGAGCATGCCCAGTGAAAGCATTCCAGATCAGAGAAGGGCCAGCGGGTTTCCAGAAACAGTAGTGTCTGACCTTCAGTGTGTAGTTCTTCCTGTTCTGTGCCACTCAGCCAGGGATTCTCAATCCTTGGAAAAATCTCTTCAGCACAATAGCCTTGTGTTAGTGATGTTTTGCAGGGAAAAGAAGGGGCTCTGCCTTCTGGACAAGAGAGAAATGAGAAAGAACAGCTGCCCCATGGTGCGGGGGGGGAGTGGGGAGCGAAATATAAGTGAGAATCAAGAACTTCATGGCCGGGCGCGGTGGCTCAAGCCTGTAATCCCAGCACTTTGGGAGGCCGAGACGGGCGGATCACGAGGTCAGGAGATCGAGACCATCCTGGCTAACACGGTGAAACCCCGTCTCTACTAAAAAATACAAAAAACTAGCCGGGCGCAGTGGCGGGCGCCTGTAGTCCCAGCTACTCGGGAGGCTGAGGCAGGAGAATGGCGTGAACCCGGGAGGCGGAGCTTGCAGTGAGCTGAGATCCGGCCACTGCACTCCAGCCTGGGCGGCAGAGCGAGACTCCGTCTCAAAAAAAAAAAAAAAAAAAAAAAGAACTTCATGAGGGAAAGAATTAGGAGAAAAATATGAACATGAGAATATAAACCCCCAGCAGAATTCTGGGAAATACTTGGGAGGGTTCTAGGGAAGGCTCTGGGCTTCCCGTGGTACTGCCATGAATGTGCAAATCGTATTATTTGGATATTAAAGCAAAGGTAACAACAAGAAGGCAGAGGATATGAATTCATTTAGTGATGCAGGAACAGAGGGGTTACCAGCGAGGTGACGGTCATGAAAACATATGGAGCCTCTTTAAGTCTGGTCTGAGCCCTTCATTTCACAGTTGCTTTGTCGAAGGAGCAGAGACAGCTAAGTGGGCAACTCCAGGAACTGAAGGATCAGCTTACCAGAGCTGAAAGATAAAAATCCATCCCTTAGGAGACCCTACGTTCTAACAACAGGCCCTTCTCTGAGGCAGGAGGCTGGCCAGAGTCAAATGTTGGTGGAGACCTTTTCTTTCTTCCTCCCTCCAGTCTCCTCTGTTGCCCATGGATGTGATCACCCCAGAGAGCATTGGTCAGGCCTATCTGAGCTTAGGCTGCACCGGGCAAGCTTGTATGAAGGAAAAGGACACAGCCCTTAATGTGGCACTGGGTCAGAGGCCCCCAGCCACTCACCACTGATGACTGAATCTTCTCTCTCTCTCATATACATTTTTATTCTGATAAAATATAAATTTCAACATTCACCATTTTAAGCATTTTTAAGTATACAGTTTAGTGCTATTAATTATATTCACAATGTTGTGCAACCATCACCACTATCTATTTCCAACATTCCTCATCATCTCAAATGGAAACTCTGTACCCATTCCCCCATTCCCCACCTCTCCCAGCCCCTGGTAACCAACCTCTAATCTACTTTTCGTCCCTGTGAGTTTGATTACTCTAGATACCTCATGTAAGTGGAATCATGCAATATTTGTCCTTTTGTGTCTAGCTTACTTAGCATAATGCCTTCAAGTTTCATCCGCGTTGTAGCATGTATCAGAACTTCATTCCTTTTTATGGCTAAATCATAGTCTATTGTATGTAAATACCACATGTTGTTTATACATTCTCTGTTGATGGAAATTCGGATTGTTTCCAACTTTTGGCTATCATGAGTAATGCTGCTATGAACACTGATGTACAAGCATCTGTTCAAGTCCCTGCTTTCAATTCTTTTCGGTGTATACCTAGGAGTGGAATTGCCAGATCATATGGTAACTCTATGTTTAGCTTTTTGAGAACTCATCAAACTATTTTGCCATAGCAGCTGTTCCATCTTACATCCCACCAGCAATGCACAAGTGTCCTGATTTCTCCACATTATTTGCATCATTTGTTAGGTTCTGTTTTTTTTTTTTTAATTTGTTTTTAATAATAACTATCCTAAGGGGTATGAAATGGTTTCTCATTGTGGTTTTGCTTTGCATTTCTCTAATGACTAGTGATGTTGAGCATGTTTTCTGTGCTTATTGGCCATTCATAGATCCTCTTTGGAGAAATGTCTATCCAAGTTCCTGGTCCATTTTTTAATTTGGTTGTCTAGTTTTTTGTTGTTGAGTTGTAGGCATTCTTTATATATTCTTGATATTAATCCCTTATCAGATACATAATTTGCAAATATTCTCTCGTATCCTGTGTGTTGTCTTTTCACCTTTTTTTTTTTTTTTTTCCACTCTGTTGCCCAGGCTGGAGTGCAGCGGCATGATCTCAGTTCACTGAAACCTCTGCTTCCCAGGTTCAAGGGATTCTCCTGTCTCAGCCTCCAGAGCAGCTAGGATTACAGGCACATGCCACCATGTCTAGCTAACTTTTGTATTTTCAGTAGAGACAGGGTTTCACCATGTTGGCCAGGATGGTCTAGATCTCCTGACCACGTGATCCAACTGCCTCGACCTCCCAAAGTGCTGGGATTACAGGCATGAGCCACTACGCCCAGCTCGCACTTTCTTTTTACTTTTTTTTTTTGTTTTTTTTTGAGATGGAGTCTCGCTCTGTTGCCCAGGCTGGAGTGCAATGGCGCTACTTGGCTCACTGCGACCTCTGCTTCCCAGATTCAAGTGATTCTCCTGCCTCAGCCTCCCGAGTAGCTGGGATGACAGGTGTGTGCCACCATACCCAACTAATTTTTTGTATTGTTTAGTAGAGAGGAGGTTTCACCATGTTGGCCAGGCTGGTCTTGAACTCCTGACCTCAGGTGATCCACCCGCCTCGCCCTCCCAAAATGTGGAGATTACAAGTGTGAGCCACTGCACCTGGCCCACACTTTCTTAATAGTATTCTTTGACGCACAACAGTTTTAAATTTTGATGTGGTCTAATTTATTTATTTATTTGTCATTGCCTGTGCTTTTGGTGTCATATCCAAGAATTAATTGCCAAATCCAATGTTATGAGAATTTTCTCCTTTTTCTCCTAAGAGTTTTATAGTTTTAGCTCTTACATTTAGGTCTTTGATCCATTTTGAGCTAATTTTTGCATATAGCATAAGGTAGGAGTCCAATTTTATTCTTTTGCTTGTAAAATTCAGTTTTCCTAGCACAATTTATTGTGGAAACTGTCCTTTACCTATCGAATAGTCTTGTCCCCCTTGTTGAAAATCATTGACCATGTATTTGAAGATTTCTGGACTCTCTATGCCATTCTGCTGGTCCACATGTCTGTCTTTATGTCAGTACCACACAGTTTTGATTACCACAGCTTTGTACTAAGCTTTGAAATGAAGAAGTGTGAGTCCTCCAACTTTGTTTTCCCTTTTTGAGATTGTTTTGGCTATCTGGGTTCCTTGAGATTCCATGTGAATGTTAGGATGGGTTTTTTTTTCTATTCCTACAAAATAATCAAATTTTAATAGAAACTGCAATCAGTCTCTAGAAATAGAATCTCAAGAAATGAAATTATTTTACTCTGCTGTCAGAAATGAAGTTTAAAGTGTATCTTGAAAAGCACTTGGAGTATAAATTTATGATAACAAATGAATGACTAGCATTAGATCCTCCCTTTGGAACAATTCTTAGACTATTAGAGCTTGTAGGAACTTTAGAGATCACTGTAGCTGAAGGCCCAGAAAGGTTAAGTTTTTCTGACTCTTTTCAAGTGCTATTTATGTTATAATACACAGCAAAAACACAAAACAGGCCCCTGCAACTCTATAGATGAGAAAAGGATCTCGAAAAGCAGAAAAGGCATAGAATGGGATGAAGCATTGGAGAGTTGGATTGGTTCTGAGGACAAGTCCTCACTACTTCACAATTTGGCTATTTCTGAAAAAGGCGTGGCATGGATCTGAATGCAAGAAAATTAGGTCCAGTTGTAGAGTTCAATTCTAGAAACTACGGGGAAAGCAACCATGGGAATCTCTGGCTGGCAGAAGTCCGGCCTGCATCATCAACATTCTTAGGGTTGTTTCTTTCTCACAGCTACGTCTCTCCACTCTGCCTGCCCCTGTCTTGCTAGCTTACTCTCTACCCTAGCCTCAACCCTAGAGGGCAAAATGGAAGAGCAGGGAGCAAGTAATGAGAAAGCCTTCAGAGAACATGGCTGAGTCTCCACCCTGAAGTTAAGGGAAGGTCAGAAGCAGGAGTCAGAAGAGTTGGATTTGAGCTTCATTTCTTTCTTTAGCTTGTTTGTGTTCCTGAAAAAAAGAAAAGAAAAGAAATCACGTTACTGTTCTTGACCTCAGCTTCCTCATCTGAAAATTGGGGAACTGCATTAGTTAAAATAATACTAGCTAATAATAGGGCAGTGAAAGCCCCAAATCTCAGTACCTTAAGACAAAGGAAATTTCGCATTCACTTAAGGTCTACCTGGTACCAAAGATGGGGAGCCACTTCACACTATCATTCAGGAACCCAGGCTGGCACTGGCTCTGCCATCTTCAACTTGGCTTCCAAGGACACCTAGATGATGACACCCAGCTGCCAGACAGAGCAGAGAAAGTGGAGTGAGGATTCTGTGAGAGGCGTCTATTCTAGGGACCCGGCCTGTAAATTGCATACATCATTTTTTGCACATTCAATGGCAGCATCCCACTGCAAGGAAGACTGGGAAACATAGAGGAGCCATGTACCTGAGGGATAAGGGGAACAGGCTTCGTGAGTAGCAAGTCAGCCTCTGTCATAGGAGCCCAACATCTGCTTCGTAGGGGTCATGGGATTGTTTTGACTTTTAATTAGATAGTAGGTATCAAAATGCTCTGAAATATCAACATTGCCACACAATGTGTGGAAGTGATAATTGTGATAACAATGATTCATCACTGGTCCAATAAATAATTGTGTAACACCTAATATATGCTCTGAGCACTGGAAATTGAGCATTTGCAGACCTTGCACTTCTAAGCCTTGCTGCTCTCAGTGTGGTTCGTGGACCAGCAGCATCGTCATTTCCTGGGGAAGTATTGGAAAGGCCGAAGCTCAGAGCCCGCCCTAGATGCACTCAGTCAGAATCTGCATTTTAACGAGAGCCTCCGGCAGCCTGTATGCACATTGCAGGTGTGGTGTGAGAGGCATGTTCTAGTAAGGGGAAATGAGGACGTGGGTCCAGCAGCCCAGGTTACCTGCTGACAATGCGGAAGGACTGTGGAGTCCAATGATCCAGACTGAATCCTAGCTCTCCCACTCGTTACCTGCATCATCTCGCGCAAGATCCTCAGCAAAGTCTCAGTTACCCCAGCAGGAGTAATTAATCACAGTGTTTGCTTCTCAGGGTTGTCAAATGAGACAAATTACCAAATAAGGCCATCCACGTAAAGTCCTGTTCACAGTGCCTGGCATGCAGTTTGTGTTCAATACATGTTAACTAGCATTAATCATTTAATCTGTTAATGTTGCCACAAGTAGATCCCGTTACCTTCCACAAACCAACCCCAGCACAAGGACAGCAAACACATGGCGTGCGTTTCACTACTTTAGTCTCCCGTATCCATGATGGATGTTGATGATCAATCAAGACATACTTTCTCCTAGAGCCCAGACTTGCCTTAGAATCTGTCTCACACAAGTCTCCAGATAGTTATTACAAATTAATGGAAGCAGGTATGCAAGATAAAAGCCATTGGCCATCCCTGGTTGACTTGGGCATTCCCAAAGACCAGATTTTCCCTTTACTCTCTGCAACTCTAATATTCTTGTTAGTGGCTGAAATGGAGACAAGGAAAGGCAGGAGGGCAAAGACCTGCAGTAAGTTTCCCATCTGGGAGCCTATGAGAATGGTAGAGTCATCAGCAAATCAGGGGACTCAAGAGAGAGAGAGCTGCCCTGAGGAACGTGCTCAACCAGGAGTATGTTAAATGTGAGGCATCTTTAAGACTTCCAAGCAGACATATCCAGAAGGTAGTTGAAAATACAGGTCTGGATTTAGAAGAAACATCTGAGTTGGAGACAAAGACCTGGACACCATATGTGGCAGAAACGGTTGATGATCCAACAACTCTCTCCCTTTTCTCAGCTAACTGTGCCCCATGTTTGTTCACACGTCGAGTGGTCACATTTTCAGAGGAGGCTGGTTCCTAGTCCAGCCTTAGACCCTAGCAAAATCTTGATTAGCCCAATACAATCACAGAGAATTCCATTCCCTTGGCCAGTGTTTAAGATTGGAAACATAATACAGGTCTGGACAATGAAATGCTAGAGGAAGTGTGCAAGGAGGATTTGAGAAAAGTCATCTTTATTTTTAAAGGGATAAAAAGAAACAAAAAGAGCATCTCCCCTGCAATTATGGCTCTGGGAGGAGGCATTGCCAGAAGCTGCTGCAGCCATCCAGCGACCATGAGAGGACGTGGCTGAGGCCAAAACCAACATGCTAAGGATGGCAGAGCAGAAAGATGCAAAGAAACTGGGTCTCTGATGATATCACTAGCCCACCAAGTTATCCAATCCTAGAAACAACCACAGGACTCCTGTCCTTCTTGTTTAAACCAGTTGAGCCAAGGTCTCCATTACCTGCTGCTAAAAGTATTCCAGGCAATCCACCATCTCTGCAGATAAACATCCACCTAACAGAGATGCCCGCTAACGCCATGGATGTGTTTGTAAACCTCAGTGGAGTGTGCACAGGGAGGAAAAAGGCAGTGGGAAGAGCCCATAGTACAGAGGGAGAGAAGAAAAGGAAAGAGCACAGGAGAGAGAGATAGAGCACCACCAGGGTGGGAAGAGAATCAGAGCACACTCCGCCACGCCAGCTCAGGGCATGAAGACGGTCAAGAAAACGTTCACGACAAGCAGAATGAAATCGTGTGTGGAACTAAAGCTGGACTAGTTCTGCAACAACAGAGCGGTGCAGACGCCAGTGGCAAAAGAGGGAGGGGAGAGTTGTATGTTGGCTGACTGACACTACCTGTCTCATGAATTGTCTGTTTGACAGCTGTGGTCCTCCTCACTGGCCACTTCATGGCGGTCAGGATAACCCTGATGTCTAGGACTTGGGAAATGGTGACCTTTGGGGTGAGAAAGAAGCAGCCCTCTGTGGATGTGAAAGTCATATGCCCGCGGTCTCCTGGGACTGTGGAGTTTACAGAATGCTGCCCATTGTCAGAGCAAGAGTCCCGACACCTGGTCCTGACCGTATCTTCTTCAGACAGAATATGAAACACTGAGCTGTGTTTATCAGCTGTGTGAGTTTTGTTTATCACTTGATGGAAACCACTTTGTTGCATTCTTGTTACCAGTACAGGGAGCAGCCCCAAGCTTCCTGGTCCTCTCCTCCCTCCCTCTTCCTTCCTCTTTGTTCCCTTAGTGTTGCTATACCCTGGGCTTCCTGGCCTTCAATCACATGGTTCCCACTGTTGTGAATGTCCTTCCTCCTCATCCCATCTCTACTTGGTAAAATCCCTTTCTTGTCCTTCAAGACTGACACCTCCTCCGTGAAGCCCTCCCCAGTCTCCACAGGGGAACATCACCCCTAGCGTTTCAGCACTCCTGTTCCACTTGGGTGGAACCTCTGTTTCCCTAAGTACTGGGGAGGAGGTGTTTGGGGCATGTGTGGTCTCCTGGGAGACAAGAACATAGACCAAGAAATAAACCCACCTATACACGTAAACACAAAGCCTGCGCAAAGTCTGTCCCATGTAAGTGCAGAGGGGGACACAGTGGGGAGAGGAAAATATCTGGACCCTCTCCTCCCACCTACAAAATAGCCCTGCCCCTCTTCCTTTCTGAGATTATCTTTAGGGTAGAACAACCTTGGCAAAGTGGACTGCGTAGCCCCCCAGACATTGACTACGAGCAGCCCTCCCAGGCCCCAATATGCACTGTCTGCCTTCCCCACCTTCTGAGAGCAAGTGACCTGACAGGCCTCCAGACAAATGCCCACTGCCTTTGGGCCAGCCTTGCTCTGAGCCTTCCCTCCTCTTGGCCTCTCTCCACCTCGGCAGCCCCTCTCCTGGGCTCCAGTCCCAATGTCTGACCACTCTCTCCTTATCCCTTTCTCATTCTTTATCTGTTACTGTTTCTTTCTCTGACTGCCCATCTCTCTCAGACACTGTCCTTGTCCTTCCTCACCTCTCTTCCTCACTCCCTAGTCTCACTGACTGAAGTGAAAATCTTCCAAAGAAAACAGATGGTTTTCCTTGCACACAAGAAGTGAGAGGTTGCTAACAGATCCTGGGAAACTAGGAAGCAGACCCCAAGGAGACGAGATTTTAGGCTATACTGAGCCTCACAGAAACTTACACATGTTCTAACTATTCCGGGTCTAACTGCAGACCCAGTTAGAACTTGGGGTGAAAGCATCTATCAGGATCTGAGAATCCTGAGCCAGAAATACAAACTGTCCCCTGAAACTAGTGGCCTATTTTTTTTTATTATGCACCTCTATCAGTTAAAAAATGGACAGTCCTCTCGATATATGCATTTCTACTTAATGACAAATCATAAAATAAATAAGTAAATAAATAGAAATATCATCAACTATAGCAAAGAATGCTCGTTGTCTCTCAATATCCTATTTACCTTCTACAGTATTAAGCCCCCGACATGTCAGGTGGGCCTGTAGCTACTCAAAATTCAGACTCTGTTTTCCATGCCTTAGCAGCTGGGCATGGCCATTTGGATTACGCTCTGGAGACTTCAGCAGAAGTGACGTGTACATTTTTGAACCTGCCCTGCTGTAGTTTGGATGTTTGTCCCCACAAACCTCATGTCAAAATTGGATTCCCAATGTTAGAGGTGTTTGGGTCATAAAGGTGGATCCCTAATAAATCGCTTGGTTCTGTTCTCACGATACTGAGTGAGTTCTCACTCTACTAGTTTCCTAGCTTCCGCCTAGGAAGTTTAAAACAGCCTGGCACTCCCCATCAGCCGTCACTCATTGCTTCCTCTCTCACCATGTGATGTCTGCACACACCAACACCCCATTCCCTTCCTCCACGAGTGGAAGCAGCCTGAAGCTCTCACCAGAAGCAGATGTTGGTGCCAAGCTTCTTGCACAGCCTGCAGAACCGTGAGCCAACTAAATCCCTTTTTCTTTATAAATTATCCAGCCTCAGGTATTCCTTTCTTGCAACACAAATGGGCTAAGACAATCCCCTATACTTCACTTCCTTCACGCCGCCCCTGGAGCACGGACTGGGGAGCAAGCTCTCGCGGCCTCTGTGGATAAGGACAAATCTAAAACTGTGGAAGGAACAGGAAAGGGAGGACACAAGTCTTTGGATAGTCTGATGGAGCAGAGATGTCTTTGCGGCCTGGGTCATCTGCCTCTAGACACTTCTATCTAATTTGGGTGCTGCTGTCATGAAGCAGAATCCATATTTTAACTATGTTGTGCTTTTAGAATAGCATTGCGTACATCCCAAAACACCTGTAAAATATAGACTATGAAAATATTAGTATTTTAAAGTCAGCTTTTAATTTTAGAATAAGCGTAGATCTAGAGAGAAGTTGTGAAGACAGTACAGAGGGTTCTTTTTTTTGTTTCTTGTTTTTGTTTTTTTTTGAGACAGAGTCTCGCTCTGTTGCCCAGGCTGGA
The DNA here is from genome assembly GCF_003255815.1 of Theropithecus gelada. Classification (NCBI taxonomy): domain Eukaryota; kingdom Metazoa; phylum Chordata; class Mammalia; order Primates; family Cercopithecidae; genus Theropithecus; species Theropithecus gelada. The sequence continues at coordinate 100,472,581 of NC_037679.1, read as the reverse complement.
GTGCAGTGACTGGATCTTGGCTCACTGCAAGCTCCGCCTCCCGAGTTTACTCCATTCTCCTGCCTCAGCCTCCCAAGTAGCTGGGACTACAGGCGCCCGCCACCTTGCCCGGCTAGTTTTTTGTATTTTTAGTTGAGACGGGGTTTCACCGGGTTAGCCAGGATGGTCTCGATCTCCTGACCTCGTGATCCGCCCGTCTCGGCCTCCCAAAGTGCTGGGATTACAGGCTTGAGCCACCGCGCCTGGCCATACAGAGGATTCTTACATATCCCACACCCAGTTTCTCCTATTACCACTGTAATATCTTACACTACTGTAGCACATTTGTCACAGTTAATGAACCAATATCGATATTGTTAACATATTATTAATAATAATTACACTGGTACATTGTTAACATCACACTACCATTACCATATTATTATTGGTACTTTATTATTAAAGCCCCTGCTTTACAATGGTATTTTCTTTTTTTGAGACAGAGTCTCACTCTGTTACCCAGGCTGGAGTGCAGTGGCACCATCAGGCTCACTGCAGCCTCAATCACCCAGGTGCAAGTAATCCTCCCGCCTCGGCTTCCCGAGTAGCTGAGGCCGCAGGTGTGTGCTGCTTTGCCTAGTGAAATTCAAAAAAAAATTGTAGAGAAGGAATCTCCCTATGTTGCCCAGGCTGGTCTTGAATGGTGGTGTTTCTTAAGTCAATAGTTTACCGTGCTCTTCCTAACCCCATCCATCTCGTGCAGTCCCCGTGGTGTATATACATCCCATGGGAGACTATTGTGGGAAACCGAGGACCAGAGAGACCGATATGGGGAACAGGAGGATTGTTTATTTAAGGTATGCACCGGCTCAGTGGATTCATATCCAAAAATCTGAGCTGGTGAGTAACTTCAATAAACAATCCTCCTGTTCCCCATATCGGTCTCTCTGGTCCTCTATTTCCCACAAGACCATTGCCTTTAATGCTTAAGCGCCTGTATCAAGGCCTGTCAGTCTTCTTCCTAGTCACACAACATAGGAATGAGGCACTGAAAGGGAGCATCAGGTGAAAAGAGGCCAAGCTTTCCATATTAGCATCCGAAGAGTTGAGGTGCTGTGCAGGTACTGAGAAAGAGTGGTTGGTGTCACTAGGGATGAGTTCAGCAAGCTTCTTGGAAATGGTACCGGGGAAGCTAGGTGTCACTAGGAGAAACAAGGACTGATGGAGAGAAGGGTGTGGCATTTCCAAGGTGGAGACGAGCCCATGTGGGGACCCCGGGAGTGGGAAGGAGCAAAGGCACGGTGTGGGTGGCAATGAGGTGGAATCTGGGTTGCCTGAGGAACGTGGGCTGGGAAGCAGCACAAAGCAAGGCTAAAAGTCAGAGTGATGGGTGGGAGACTTCAGCCCCGAGTCTTGGGTACTTTCCTTGTTGCAGAGCCTATCTGCATTGCTCGAAGCCCAAGGCACTGTCTGTTCTGCCAGGCTCTGTGTGTCCTGGCTCCTCATGAAAGCAGTGGGAATTTTCCTTGACCCTTGGGGGCCCATGTGTCTGGAGGGCAGCCATCATTTTGGAGAAAATTTATAACAAGACTCCCATTTCCTGGACAGGCCATGAGATAAGAGCTATCAGGAGAATTAAGGCTTTTTTTTTTCTGAAATATAGATTGAATGTATCCAGAGCATACATGACACATGCCTTACTGACAGCTTCTGTTTAAATTCTGATTCCCAGAAAAGAGGAGGAAGAACAAGGTTTTGTGTTTCTTTTTTGAGACAGAGTCTCGCTGTGTCTCCCAGGCTGGAGTGCAGTGGCCGGATCTCAGCTCACTGCAAGCTCCGCCTCCCGGGTTCACGCCATTCTCCTGCCTCAGCCTCCCGAGTAGCTGGGACTACAGGCGCCCGCCACCACGCCCGGCTAGTTTTTTTGGTATTTTTTAGTAGAGACGGGGTTTCACCGTGTCAGCCAGGATGGTCTCGATCTCCCAACCTTGTGATCTGCCCGTCTCGGCCTCTCAAAGTGCTGGGATTACAGGCTTGAGCCACCGCGTCCGGCCAAGAACAAGGTTTTATGTGGCTGTGCAGGCAAGATGCCTGCGGATTGGAGGAGTTCAGGAAGCAGTGCCTCTGAGATCACCTGCATTTTTTTCTCATTTGAGGACAAATTAACCCAGGGAGTTGTGCCTGATGGCCCAGCATCCTCACTATCACCTAGGTCTGGTCTGTAGAAACAGAGGCATAGAACGAGGAGGTCACAGATAGTCTTGAAAGAAGGAACATAAGGCCTCATAAATACCTGGGGTTGTGAAACCACCTTATTTGTGTAGACTGTGAGCACCCCTGAGGATAGAGTATGGGTCTTACTCATTTTGGATCTCCAGCCTAGTGCCTGGCATGTAATATGTGTTCAGTCAATGTGTTGAATGAATTGTCTTCCCAACCACCACTTACCTCACTCGTGGCAGAATCAATGGGAGCCTGGGTATCCTGAGCCTTGGGTCTCAGCATCCTGTTCACTACACTGAATTGATTCTGGACTTCAGTCTCACTTACCAGAAGTTCCAGCTACTTTCTGGTTCTGGCAGCCATCTTGCCCCTCCACCCCGAGAATATCCACACTAGCCTCCTCCTCTGGTGCCTCACCTGAGCTGATCAAAGTATGTGCTAACCAAGACAGTTGTGTTTGCAGGGCTGCTGCTCATCTGGGCTGGTTAACATCTATCAGGCTGGCTCTGGCTCCAGGCAGTCTTCTTGTAAATGGGAAGGTACAAATGAGTACAGATGGCATTGCTCAAACCCATAACTTTCCATGGATCCATAGAGGACAATGGTCTCCCCATGGGTCCACATACCACAGGGGTGCACAAGACACATGGGGTTAGGAAGAACAAGGTAAACTTCTACTGATTTTAAGAATACCACCATATAGCAGAGGCTTAGTTAATAATAATATATCAGCGTTGGTTCATTAATTTTGACAAATGTACTGCAGTAGTGTAAGGAGGCCGGGCGTGGTGGCTCACACCTGTAATCCCAGCACTTTGGGAGGCCGAGGCAGGCGGATCACGAGGTCAGGAGATCAAGACCATCCTGGCTAACACAGTGAAACCCCGTCTCTACCAAAAACACAAAAAAATTAGTCGGGTGTGGTGGCGGGTGCCTTGTAGTCCCAGCTATTTGAGAGGCTGAGGCAGGAGAATCACTTGAACCCGGGAGGCAGAGGTTGTGGTGAGCCAAGGTCATGCCATTGCACTTTAGCCTGGGCAACAAAGCAAGACCCTGTCTCAAAAAAAAAGAAAAAAAAGATATTAATAGTAAGGAATATGGGTGTGGAGTACAAGGGAACCGTCCACCTGGAGGATGAACTACAAAATCTTTAGGGTAGAATTAAAGTCCTCCGTAATCAGACTGGAGCCCCTGTATCTCCAGCAACATCTTTTATGCTCTCACTTAAATCCTTACTCTGATCATCTACTTCCCCATCAAACATCCATGGCTCAGTCAAATCTAATCTTGACCATTTTTCAGACACGGCATTTCCCTTGCCTGTGCTCTAATCTCCCCATGCCTGGGAGTGCCATCTATCTATCTCTCCCGATGAAAATCCTAAATTCTGAGTAAAATTCTATCCCCTTTTAGCTTTCCTGACTCCTCTTCTACCTGCTGGGTGGTGATGAGAATCTCTCCATCCTCTGCATTTCCATAGCCACATTTACTCCCCAGTAATGTAGTTAGTTTTATATACACCTGTGTCCAGCAAGAGACTGTGAGTTTTGAGGGCCATGGATGTGGCCTCGTTTTCTGCCTCCCTCACGTGGGATGGCCCTGGCACAGTCTACACTGAGGAAGGGTGAGGGCAAGGGCAAGTGGTCTTTAGCATTTTCTCTGTGTTGAAAGAGTAGCACTTTCTTATTAGTTCACACTATGCATGAGAACATCCCAAATGGACCACCCTTCCCTTAAGCTTGGTGAGACCATTACGGTGCAAGAAGTTGAGGATCTTGCTTGGGAATCATGAGATTGAGCAGGGTCGTTTGAATTAGCCTGTCTGTCAGCAGAAGCATCTAGACATGGGAGGCGGAGGCTGTTTAGGGCCCAGGCTGGGAGAAACTGGCTGGCCCAGTTCCTGGGAAAGTTGCCCAGATACCCAAGTGGGCAGGAGAGCTGAGTTATGAATTCACAGGAGGTTGAATGGCTCCTGAAGAGGAGAGGAAGCGAGTCCCTGTGAAGGGCCCCAGCCCCTCTCCTATTTCTCTCCTCCTCCCCATATCCCATTGCGGGGTTTTCCCTGCTACGTGGAAGCTGTGCATGCTCATGCTCCTCCCACTTGCTACTTCTTCCCTCCTGGAAAGGTCTCTGGATATGCACCCTGAGAAGACATATGAGTGGGTTGTAGCAGAATCGAGGGTATGCTGTTTGAAATCATAAAGGGCCCTAAAGAAACCCAGTGGCCCCCAGAAAGTCACTGAGCCCAGAGCTTTAACAGAGCTAGTTCCCATCAGTGGCCTTCTCCTAAAATCCTCCATGCCGCCCTCCCCGCATTCTCTCTGTGCCTTTTCCCTCCAAATGCTGCTGGGATCACTGGATGGAAGGCGCTTGGCAGCTCTATGGCTTTCCCAGGCTCTACTAGGCCCGTAGACTCTGGGTACTGGTAACCTCTGCTCTGACACAGCCATGACCCTTGGGCTTATGACCAGAATCATTAAATCCATCTTTCTCTTCCTCTGCAAAGGGGGTGGAATGGACTGGCTTCTAAGAAGCAGCTGGATTTCCCTGCAGTGTTTGACTTCAGAGTGGGCAAGAAAAATAGAATAGCCTGGGAAGAGCTGGCCATGCTTCCCTCAGAAAAGCTCGTCTCAAAAACACGACTAGCTTTTTCTCCATTAGCTGTGAGATCCCCCACTGTCTCAGAAGGAAGTATTGGATCATGCACACTATCATAAGGAAGAATTGGCCAGGATATTACAAAATCATGAAGAACCCCAAACAATCCTGGATGGCTTTGGAGAACGTTATGATTTTCTTTTAGTTTCCTGAAGCTGACTTTCCTGACACTAATGAATATTAAAATCCATGCATTCCCTGGTCGGGGATGGGGGAAGCTGATTCCTGATGAGAACTGGCTACAGACGCGTCTCAAAATAGACATTCTACGTGGCAATGTCCAGGAAGCCATTCTCTGGAAAGTTTTTAAAAAGTCACAGGAATAGAGGAGAGTCTAAGAGCTGTATGTGTTCAATATTTTCTCTGCTTTGAAAACAAAACCAGTCATAAAGTATCAATGCTGGAAGACTATTGAATCTTAACCCTTCCTCATGTAGATAAGGAAACTGGAACCCACATGGTGGGTAGACTCGGTAGGCTGCAGCTGAAATATGATGGCACATTTCCTCTCATCAAAACCTTAAGTCGTATATTCTTCTACCACCTGAAAACCCACCTACCCAGTGCCCCTCACCAATGGCTCTGCAACTCCGCATAGATTTCTGCCCAATGGCTATTTTTTGCACCTGCTGAGTTTGCCTTTTTTGTATGTGTCATAATGTACATTTTAACGACTTATTTCCCCTGGTAACCTAGAAGCTAGAAAAAACTGGGGCCTTTGGGATTCTTCTTGTAAACTCCATGTTAATGACTTATTAGTGTCTTGGCAAAAATACCTAATGACTTCTAACTAGCCTCCTACTGACAACTATCTCAGGGTTTAAGTTCTGACTCTGCTAGTTTCCAGCTATGCAATCTTCAGCAATTGACTTAACTTCCCTGTAGAAGTGGTACCTTTGCTTGGCAAAGGAGGGTTTTAGTCCCCATGATTGTCATAGCCACTCTCAAACATGCAATGTGTGGAGTAAAAGCAACACAGAGCAAAAATCAGCTTCGGGACAAAACCTCCTGGTACCCCTGCAACCAAATTGTAATCCATGAATCCCTGCCATAGGTTAACATTCTAGAGCTGCCACTGCTCCCTTCCTCTAAATTTCCTTATCTGGAAAAGAGGGGAAATAATAGATTTTGGGTTTTTAAATTGATATGTAATATTTTACATATTTATAGGGTACATGTGATATTCTGTTGCATGCATGGAAAGTGTAATGATCAAGTTAGGATATTTGGGGTATATATCACCTTGAGTATTTTTTCATTTCTATGTGTTGGGAACATTTTAAGTTCTCTCTTCTAGCTACTTTGAAACAGACAATACATTATTGCTAACTATGGTAACCCTACTCTGCTGTCAAACATTAGAACTTACTCCTTTTATCTAACTGTTATGTTTGTACCCATTCACCAACCTCTCTTCTTTTCCTAACTCCCACCACCCACACACCACTCCCAGCCCCTGATAAACATCATTCTACTTTCTACTTCCATGAGATCTACTATTTAAGCTCTCCCACATATAAGCGAGAACACACTAAATTTGTCTTTCTGTGTCTAGCTTACTTCACTAAACACAACAACCTCCAGTTGCATCCATGTTGCTGAAAATGATATGATTTCTTTTTTTTATGGCCAAATTCCATTGTGTATTTATACCACGTTTCCTTTATCTATTCCAAGTGTCTGTCCCTTGGTGGACACTTAGGATGATTCCATATAATTGCTATTGTGAATAGTGCTGCAAAAACATGTGAGTGCAGGTATCCCTTTAATATACTGATTTCCTTTCTTTTTGTCTAGAAGTGGGATTGCTGGATTGTATGGTAGTTCTGTATTGAGTTTTGTGAATAATCTCCACACTGTTCTCCATAATGGCTGCACTAATTTACATTCCCACCAACAGTATTTAAGAGTTCTCTTTTCTCCACATCTTCACCTGCATCTGTTATTTTTTTGTCTTTTTAATCACAGCCATTCTAACTGGGTTAAGATGATATGTCACTGTGGTATTGATTTGCATTTTTCTGATGATTAGTGATGTCAAGTATTTCTTACATAACATTGACCATTTGTCTTCTTTTGAGAACTGTCTTTTTATGTCCTTTGCCAAATTTTTAATGGGATTATATGTTTGTTTGTTTACTGTTGAATTGTTTGAGTTCCTTGTATATTCTGAATGCTAGTCCATTATTGGATAAATAGTTTTCTCCCATTCTGCAGGTTTTCTCTTTACTCTGCTGATTGTTTCCTTTGGTGTGAAGAAGTTTTCTTGTTTAATGTAGTCCCATCTGTCTATTTTTGGTTTTGTTGCCTGTGATTTTGAGGTCTCAGCCATAAAATATTGCCTAGACCAATATTCTAAAGTGTTTTCCTTAAGTTTTCTTCTAGTATTTTTATAGTTTCAAGTCTTATGTTTAAGTCTTTAATCCATCTTGAAATGATTTTGTACACGGTGAGATAAGGGCTCAATCTCACTTTTCTGCATATGGATGTCCAATTTTCTCAATACCATTTATTGAAGAGAGTACCCTTTCCCCAATGTATGTGCTTGGCACCTTTGTCAAAAATCAATTGACTATAAATAAGTGGATTTATTTCTGGATTCTCAATTCTGTTCCATTGGTCTATGTATCTGTTTTTATAGTAATACCATGCTGTTTTGATTACTATAGCTTTTTAAATTATTTTGAAGTCAGATAGTGTGATGCCTCCAGCTTTGTTCTTTTTGCTCAGGATTTCTTTGGCTATTCAGGCTCTTTTTGGTTCCATACAAATTTTAGGATTTTTTTATATTACTGTGAAAAATGACATTGGAAATTTGATAGGGATTGCATTGAATCTACAGATTGCATTGGGCAGTATCATCATTTTAATGACATTAATTCTTCTAATCCATGAGCATGGGATGTCTTTTTTTTTTTTTTTTTTTTTTTTGAGACGGAGTCTCGCTCTGTTGCCCAGGCTGGAGTGCAGTGGCCGGATCTCAGCTCACTGCAAGCTCCGCCTCCCGGGTTTACACCATTCTCCTGCCTCAGCCTCCGGAGTAGCTGGGACTACAGGCACCCGCCACCTCGCCCGGCTAGTTTTTTGTATTTTTTAGTAGAGACAGGGTTTCACCGGGTTAGCCAGGATGGTCTCAATCTCCTGACCTTGTGATCCGCCCGTCTCGACCTCCCAAAGTGCTGGGATTACAGGCTTGAGCCATCGCGCCCGGCGGGATGTCTTTTTAATTTGTGTCCTCTTCAATTTCTTTCATCAGTGCTTTGTAGTTTTCCTTGTAGAGATCTTTTACATCCTTAGTTAAATTTATTCCTAGATATTTTTTACAACTGTTGTAAATGAAATTGCCTTCTTGATTCTTTCTTAATTATTGGTTTATAGAAATACTACTGATTTTTGTATGTTGATTTTGTTTCCTGAAACTTTACTGAATTTATCAGATCTAAGAGTTTTTTGGTAGAATCTTTAGATTTTTTATATATAAGATAGAACCATCAGCAAAGAAGGACAATTTGACTTCTTTCTCAATTTAGATGCCTTTTATTCCTTTTTCTTGCCTAATTGCTCTGGCTAGGACTGCCGGTACTATGTTGAATAGGAGTGTTGAAAGTGGTCATCTTTATCTTGTTTCACTTCTTAGAGGAAAGGCTTTCAGCTTTTCCCTATTCAGTATGATGTTAGCTGTGGGTTTGTCACATATGGCCTTTATTATGTTGAGGTATGTCCCTTCTATACATAGTTTGTTGAGAGTTTTTAATCATGAAGCACTGCTGAATTTTATCAAATGCCTTTTCTGCATCTATTGATATAATTATATGGTTTTTGTGATTTATTTGTATTGTTTTTCAGAATTCTCTTGTATCTCATTGTGATTCTTTAGTATCGATATTTTAAATTCTTTTTCCAGGATCTCATGAATTTCTTTTTGATTGATATCTGTTGTTGCACAATTATTGTGTTCCCTTGGAGGTGTCATATTTCCTTGCTTTTTCATGTTTTCTGTGTCTTACGTCTGCTCATCTAATGTTTAACAGTAGTTTCTTCTAATTTTTTGAATTTGCTTTTGTGGAGAAGGACTTTTTCCTGAAGAGGTATCTATGGTAGTGGTTGGGTAGAGCACTTTGGCTTTGATTCTGGGTACACACAGTAGTGCAGTTTCTGTATAATTTTTTTTGGCTGTAAACAGCATCAATGGTGCCTGTCATTTCTTCAGTGGCTTAGGGTGCAGTTGGTAGAGGAAGCTGTGGTGAAGTTTTTTTGGGGACCAGGATGCTAGGTGGGTCAATCGTTGGGCCCCAGTGATGGCGGCAGTAGTGTGAGTGTGCCTGTCCTTGAGTGCCGGGGTGGCACTGGTGTTAATGAGTCTGGGCAGGCCGTTTCTTGGGACTTTAAGTGGCTTACTTGCATTCTAGCAATGGCAGCGGTGGATCAGGCATATGGGCAGATTCCCGAGTTCCTGGGTGGTGGGCATGGAATGGGTGATGGCAGTAGCAGTGGCAGGACAACCCTCTGGGACCTAAGCGGTTCACCCTGATGTGGGCAGTGGCTGCAATGAGTTGGGAGGACCAGTCCCAAGACTCAGAGATGGCATGTGCAGGTGGGTGCCAGCTGCAGTGGTAGTGGCAGATTGGGTAAGCCTGACCTCAGGCCCCCAGGAGAAGTGCTTAGGTATCAATGGTGGTGGACTGGGCTGATTGCTCCCCAGGGCCCTAGACAGTGTGTATGGGTACTGGGGGTGGTGCAGGGCCATGTGGATCTGACCTTAGTCTCCCCGGTGGTGCATGCAGGTGCTGACTGTGGTAGCAGAAGCAGAGTAATCTTCTGGTTGCCACAGAATGCTCAGGTGGGGACAGCTGATGAGAGCCATCCTTCAGGCCAATGCAACATTCTCCTAGCTGCGCTCCCTGCTACTGGGAAGGGTGGGGTTGCGTTCCTATGGAACAGTAGTAGGCAGGCAGCTGGAGAATACAGGCTTTGCTCTCACCTCAGCCCTACAGCATCCTACAGGGGCAGTGGTTGTGGGCAGTGAAATTTGTCCTTGGGGTGCATGCAAATGCATAGCTGCACACCTGCTGGTGGGGATCGTGAGATAGTTGCTCATGGCCCCTGTCTTGGCCCCAGAAGCAGAGTAGGATGCAGTGTGTGAGGGCTGAGCTCTCAAAGGGGCACCATGCTGTAGCTGCCTAGGACTCGGGTTTGTGACACCCAGCCTGAGCTCCCTCTCTGGAGCAAGCCTCTGTGTGGTCTCCAGATAGCTCCTTATGTTAGATTTGGGGCCTATGAAGGTCAAGATGCTCTCGCATGGCTAGGATTGTAGGAGTCCACAGCAGGAATGTGGACCACTAAGGGCCTCCCACTTACCCTTTCCCCACAAGTAGGGAGCCTCTCCAGACTCACAACTGATCCTGGCCTAGCAGGCTGCCTTGCTTCTCTTTCCTTCCCAGCCAAGCAGGCTGCCTTGCTTCTCTCTCCCCTTCCTTGCTTTTGGTGTTTCCTGTCACTTCACTGTTGAATTCCAGTGTTCTCTCTTAGATGATCTATTTGAACTTGTATTATCTACTCGCTATGTTGGTTTCTCTCCGTGGAAAAGGTGAGTACCAGATGCATCTTGAAGCCCTCCATCTCTTACAACGTTATTAAGGAATTTAAATAAGATAATCCACATAAAGCTCATGATACTTTGAAAAACTTTTCAGTACACATTAGTGTCAGGTACTGTAACTGTCTTTAGGGATTGGTGACAAATAAAACCTGGTCCCTACCCTCAAGCTGCTTGCAGGTCCGTGGAACAGACAGAGATATGATTGATGGAGTAACAGAAGGATAGAGAAGGCAGTGTACCTGAACAGGTGTTTCCTAAGCAAGCATATGAGTGTCACACTAGCCAGAAGGACTGCTCTGTAAAAATAGCCAGAGGCTTTACATTGCGTGGCACCTTCAAGGTGTGTGAGTAATAAAGTAAGGGAAGTGAGAAGCAGCAGACAATGAGGCTGGGGAATGAGACATTGTGATGTGCAGTAAGGGCATGAACTTTGGAGTCAACAAGTCTTTGGTTCCAATAATGGCTCATCACAGACCAGATACATGAACACATCCCTTTACCTCTCCAACAGCCATTTGGATGGAGGTTGCATCCACAGAGAGACGCATCCTTCAGGCCATGGCAACATTCCAGGAAAATGCTGACAAGGGGCTCAGCCACTCATGGAAACAGTGGGGATGCCAGTGGAAGGAGGGGGTTAAGAGACTCAGTGGGCATGGAGGCAAAATCAACATCCTGGAGAAACTTTAGATGGTGTGAATGATGGTAAAGAGGAATTGAGAGTGAAGCCCTTTTATAAAAGCTTTTGGGGCATGAATTAAAAGAAAAAAAGGAGAGTACATAGACAGCACACAAAAGTTAGCATTACTATTGCGCTTTTATAGATGAGTTTTCCTTTTGGAAAGAAATTTTGCCCCCTCCCCTCCTTTCAGGTTGAGAAAGCTGAGGCCCAGAGTTGCCAGATCACTCTTGCAATTGAGGTAGAGGTAGAGGGTGGAGGTAGAGGGTGGAGGTGGGGATACCCAGTGATGGGGCTGAAACAAGGATCAAGGTCTCCTTGAGCCAAAGTCATTGGTTCAATGGCCATGTGTAGAAATAGCGACACACTTTCATTTTTAAAACCATATTAGGTGCTATTTAAGTTGGTCTTACCATGCTGTGTACTGCAGAAAGGGATACGGGCCCTTTCACGAGAGGCCAGTCAATGTCAGGGGCCAGACTATAAAAATTGCGATCCAGTGCCTAGGAGGATAAAACCAAGTCTGGAGGGCTGACCTTGAAACGCCAGAATCCTGAGGTGGTGGCAGTCACACCTCAGGTAGACCTTTGTGTCAACTCCATTTCCCTGCCCCCTGCACTGCGAGGCTACCTTGTTGCCTAGGGGGCCGGGCAGAAGAGAGAGCTGAGAGCGTGCCAACACACACCGGTGCCTGCAGGAGCAAACTGGAGAGTCCTCTCCGTCTGAGTGCCTTCCTGAGGGTGGAGCTAATGAGTATGAGTGAGGAGGACTGGGGGGAAGGGCCACGGGGGTCTCTGCACTCCAGGGGCAGCAAGGGAGGCCTTGAACTTTGCACATGATTCTAGTCAAGCAAGGCGCTTCCTCCACTGGAAGAGCAGCCAGAGCCTGCCAGGCTCAACTCTGTTTCCCTCTGGTTTCAATGGGCAGTGCGCACCTTATGCCCTGCCTGCTGGCCCTGGACCTCTCCAGCATCCCACACACAGGTTCTCTGAGCCTCGTCCTGCCCCCGCCCAGAGTCCCTCATGCATTGTCTAAGCTGAGAGCAGGCGGCAGCCCCCAGGCCCAGCACAGGCTGGCAGGAGAAGGCTCTGACCCTGCTAGCGCTCCACCCCCCATCTGTCGCTCCCCCTCCATGCCCACTGGCACCATTTGGCAGAGAGCGGCCCGCCACCCCCACCCCAGCCTGGTCCAGCAGGCACAGCTTAAGTATCCACAGAAACTCTGCCTTTCCTGGGGTTTGGAGCAAGCCAGGCAGGGAGGGAAGGAGGCGGTTTCTGCCGGCCACAGGCCCAGCAACCACACTTCCCTCTGGGTTCCAACCGCCACTGGTTGCTGGAGCCCCTCTCCTCCCAGGGCTTCTAGTGGGGGATGGCCACCGCCACTGCAGAGGCTTGGCAAATTCTGGCTGCCAGCGCTGGGGAAGTCTCGTGTAGGTTCCTATTCCTCCACTCCCTGAAATCCAGGATAACAAAAACCACACTTACGTGTCTCTTTTAACCTTTCTAAGAACTTTCCAAACTTTCTCTCCCTAGATCCTGTTTTCCCTACGAGGCAAGCAGGATGATTAAGATGAACCCTTTTTGACCAAAGGAGAAATGGAGACTAGAGAGGATGAGATGACTCACGGCTATTTACTGGGTGTGGAACCCACGGGACCTTCCCTGTGCCACACCGTCACCAGCATCACACATTCCATACCCCCCTGCAGGTGCCACAGCACAATCCCAAAAGCCACTGCAGAAACATCTTTGCCCTTTTCATAGTTTCCCCTAACACTGAAGAACCTGGAGGTGCTCCACTTAGGGAGTGCACGGGGCAGCCGAGGGGATGCAGTCCCCTTCTGGGCAGCCCCTCCAGGTCTGGGCACAGAACCTGCCCCCGCTTCTCTTCCAAAGAATGAAGCCCCTCCCAAGCCTGCTGGACTCATAGGCTTTTGTGATCAATTCTGTGTCCTTTATTGACATGAAAACCCCATGGAAATTAGAAAAGACTGGGAAGGGTGAGGACGGATGAGAAAAAGGTGTGCAGCCTGATGTGTGGGCAAGGACAGGTGTGTCTGGAGTTTGCTCCATATATGCCCACCTCTCGGTCCCTTGTGTGGACTTACTGCCTTGGCCCTACTCTGGCTTGAGATGACAATGCCCCCAAGGCCAACACTCCTCCTCTCTCCTGAATCCACAGGGCCGACACCATTGAGTCCATGCCTCTGTCTCTGTGCAGGCCCTTCCCTAAACTCCCCAGATGACGAGCCTGAACCCTGGCCTTCAAGATCTCCAGAGAAGGACATGTCTGGGTCTCTAGATTCAGATGGTTTCTGTCATCTTCCTTGGATCTAGCCAAAGTCTTTCTTCTGGATTTGTAGAAGATCTCTTCTTCAGAAGAGAAGAGATCTGTGGAAGAGAGCAGGCATGGTGCCAACAGACAGGAAATGAAGTCACGATGCTGGTCATTTTCCTCTTCTCTTCCCTCTCTTCTTCCCCTCCTCCTTCCCCATCACCCCGCTGCGCCACCCTTGGGACCGCTTGTCAGATGTTTTCACTGTGATGAGCAATGCCTGCCTGTACAGTGCCTTTATGTGGTGTTGATTTTTGCCGTGAGCCTTCAGGCTTCTCCTTGTAGCCCTGACAAGGGAAATCCCATAATGAAGGATTTCACGGAGCTCTACAGGCTGGTGGAGGCTTTTCTTTCCATCTGTCATTTTACTTTAAGCCTTGACCTTTCTGTTCCCATGTGAGGCAGTACCAGGAAGGGGCTTGGGCTGGAGAGCAAACGTCTGGATTTGGACCCCGGATTGGGCTGCCAGTGAAGCAGAGAAGGTAGCCTAGGGTTTGGACAACATTAAAATAAGGAAGACAGTGCACATTCCAGGCGGTGCGATGGTGGGGGCGGCGCAAAGATGGGGGATGGAGAATGTAAATAAAGGAGAGCCCCTTTGCTTTAGAAGGAGGTCCTACATGGAAGTAGGGAGGCAGAATAGTGTGGGCGTCCCCCTCTCTGGCCACCTCTGGCCACTGAGGGATTCCATTATTACTGAAGAAAGCAGAGGCTTCAGAGTCCAAAATATCTGGGTTTGAAGATTGGCTCCACCACTCGCTGGAGACCTGGAGCCACGTGGCAAACAGCCTTGCTAAGCAACCTTGGGCAAGCGGCTTATTTTCTCCAACTCTCAGTTTCCTCGTGTGAACGTTAGAGGTCTCAACGCGCATGTCACAGGTTGCTCCGGGGCTAGAACAGGATAATGGCAGGTGCTTGGCAGAGCACCTGCACACAGGTAACGCTTAATCAAGAGTGGCCACAAGTTTGTTTCAGATGAGGATAGAACCTCAACATAAACTGGAAGATAACAGAAACCAAAACGCCCAGCCTTGGCCTCTCTCGGCTGAGAGAACCCCCCGAAACTCTCCAGAGGGGCCTCAAAGCAGGACAAAGAGCCAATAGGAAAGCAAGCTCGGGGCTTTGATGGCAGTAAAGGGCCATCTTCTGACCAACTTTCCCATGTCAGGTCGATAGGGAGACTGAGAAAAAAATTACAGTCTCCAAGGCTCCAAGACAAAATACCCACCCGGCACTGCTTTGAAAGGGCACCCTTCGAGATGCACAAGGATTTTGATTGTTTGAAATGTTGGTAACATTTCATCTTCCCAGAGACCTTGTTCATTTATCAGGGTTCTTAAAACCCTTTTGTTCATAAGCTTGTGGTGAGGACAGAAAACATTCTATCTAATATCAGAGCACAGCTGTTCAGCGACAGAAAGACTTAGGGGAAAAGCCCTTCAAAAAAAAAAAAAAAAGGAAGGGGGGAAAACACCAGGGCTATAAACATGGGAAAAGCGACTGTGGCTGAAAGAAGGCCTTGCAAGCAACAGCTGCCTCACAAGAATATGCTGTTTGGGGAAGTGTGAGAAAGAGAATCAGCACACTGACAGCAGGGCCTCTGCAAGGGCTGGGTAAACACTGGGACCAAGGCGAGGCCCCCAGAGCTGGGCTCCTCCTCTCTGTAGGGTTCCTGGCAGTTCTGCGCAAGGCCCCAACCAGGGCCCCTAAAAATGTTTGAAGTAGGTGTGGAGCCTTGAGTAACATCTTCTTAAGGGCCAGTGTGGCCGGAAAAAAAAAAAAAAAAAGACCTAGTGGAAAACTCTGTCCATCCAATGCCACAGAAGACCAAGAAATATTTTCTAAAAAGGACTTTGACTGCTCCTGAAAGCACAAGACAGAGCGAGCAGAGTCAGGCCAAGGCAGGGACTGTGCGGCACTCGCCACCGGCTGAGTGAGGCCAGGACAGACAGTTCTGGGGTCTTGGATTCATTTTCAGCTCTGCATTTTTCAGTCGAGGGTCATGTTGATCTTCACGAATTCGAATAAAGGAACATCACATCCACATTTGTGAAATGTCTGAATAGTAGCATTTTAAAAAATGTGGTTTTGTTTCACATTTCAAGGCAGATTCTAAAAGGGAATAAGGATAAAGTTGACAGAAGAAAATGTTCACCACTGTGAATTACAGTCACCTTGTTACGTGATATTAGCATGTGATAGCTATTGCAAGCGGGAGCTCTAGAATCAGAAAGACCTGGGCTCAAATGCTGGTGCTGGGTGACCTTGAAAAATGTGTCTACACCTCTGTGCCTAAGATTCCCCATCAGTACAATGAGAACCCAAGCATCTCCTCGACAGCGTTGTCATGATGGTTCCGTGAGCTTCTACGTAGGAAGTATCTAGAAGAGGGTTGGTCCTAGTGAGCTGCACAAAATTGAAGCTATAATTTTAACGAGATGGGAGTTATAATGAGATTTTGTTGCAGTAAAAAGAGCCAAGTCAGGAAGCGTGGGAGATCTGAGCTCGACTACTAATTAGATTCCATGCCACCTCCAGGCCTCAGTTTTCTCTGTTGGCGGCAAATGATACCTGTCTCCCTGTCTGACATGAAGTTATGGTTGGCCAGGTGTGGTGGCTCACGCCTGTAATCCCAGCACTTTGGGAGACTGAGGCAGGTGGATCACCTGAGGTCATGAGTTCGAGACCAGCCTGGCCAACATGGTGAAACCCTGTCTTTACTAAAAATACAAAAAAAAAAAAAAAAAAAAAAAGTCAGGCGTGGTGGTGGGCACCTATAATCCCAGCTACTGGGAAGGCCAAGGCAGGAAAATTGCTTGAACTCAGGAGTCGGAGGTTGTAGTGAGTCGAGATTGTGCCACCGCACTCTAGCCTGGGTGACAGAGTGAGATCTGCCCCCCCCCCCCAAAAAAAAGTTATGGTTAAAGAGACTTAGGAAGTATAAAGGCATTTATGAATGTGATCCATGGTTATTATAAAATCTCCTTATTATGCAATTTATTTTCCCTCATTCAGCAAAATTCTAATGCAAGGACCCTGAATGATCAGCTCATAATTCTACCCGATAGTCTTGATTCTAATAAACCAATTGCAAAGAGAGAGAGAGACGTAGTAAGAAAGACAATCAGTGAAATTTGGTGAAATTAAGGAACTACTGTTCACTCTTTCTAGTTGTGACGTTGCACTGTGGACATACATGTATATAGGAGAGGCTTCACACGCTGTTACACACGGAGCAGAGGCTTCACACGCTGTTACACACGGAGCAGCCACAGATGAAATGACATCATGTTTGGATTTGCCTTAAAGTCATCTGGGTGGGAGGGGGAACTGGGGTCAGGTATAGAGAAAAACAGATTGGCCACGTGCTAATAATTGTAGAAGCTGGGTGAGGGAGCGTGGTAGTTATTTATATCTCCTACTTTTATGTTTGAAACGTTTCCATAATAAAAGGAAAAAACAGTAACAATGAAATCCAAAAGAGGGATCAATGCTTAAACATCAGTGATGGCAGCTGAGGACCAGGTAGAGAGGCCTGACTGGGAGGGTCAGCTTCCCTGCATACCTCAGATGCAAGGAAGGTGCACAGTAAAGGGGGAAAGCTGGAAACTGGGCAGCCTGCTACACACACACACAAGACTGTAGGACAAAAACAAGTCACGTAACCTCTCCAGGCCACGGTTTCTTCATCTTTAAAGTGAGAACGTGAGACTCAAATGCCCCTTTCAGTGTTAATGTAACATGATTTTTAGGAATCTCAAGCAATCAGATATATCTTGCCAGATTTTCTGAATATAATAGATAAATCTCACTTTCAAGGAAATGAAACAATTTAAAATATACCCGGCAAAGAGCCGGGCACGGTGGCTCACACTTGTAATCCCAATGAATCGTGAGGCTGAGGCAGGCGGATTACTTGAGCCCAGGAGTTCAAGGCTGTCATAAGCTCTGATCATATCACTGCATTCTAGCCTGGGCAACAGAGCAAGACCCCGACTCTAAAAAATAAAAATAAATTAACAAAATATACCAGAAATGTTCTTTATTTAAAGAAGCACAGCAACAGAGTGTCTGGCTAAGTGCAAATCCTTTGTGAAGGGCATACCTTCCTCCCCAGTGTATTTGTGGCTTCAGATTCGCCTGGTACAGTAAAAGATCAACTGACCAAAACACTGAGTTTGCAGAAATTCTTCCAAACTTCATTTTTACAAGTGGAATGTTACCTTAAGGGGAAAAAAAAGTCCTTTATGTTTCTCTCGAAATCAGGTAATTTCTCTCAAAAACAGGAGTCTGCTTTCCCTTAGGAAGAGGCTAGAGCGAGGCACGCAGTCTTCTGGGTGACCTTGCAGGGTTCCTGCTTGAGGTGGCCGCAGGGCACCAGCTCTGTGTCCAGAACTAGAGAGGCAGACGGCACGGGTGGAGATCAGGAGGAGTCTGCCACTTTTATGGAAGATTCTCTGGAAGTGGGGAACAAAAGAAAGAGGGCCCATTAATAAAAGCTTCTGATTGGCTGCCTCAATTACAGGGCTTTCTTCCATCCTTCAATCCCAAATGGGCTTCTCACATGTCTCCTTGTTACCTTAAGGACTTGGAACATGGCCGGGCATGGTGGATCACACCTGTAATCCCAGTACTTTGGGAGGCCGAGGCGGGCAGATCACTTGAGGTCAGGAGTTCCAGACCAGCCTGGCCAACATGGTGAAACCCCATCTCTAAAAAATACAAAAATTAGCCAGGCGTGGTGGTGCATGCCTGTAATCCCAGCTACTCAGGAGGCTGAGGCAGGAGAACTGCTTGAACCCCGGAGGCGGAGGTTATAGTGAGCTGAGATCCGGCCACTGCACTCCAGCCTGGGCAACAGAGCGAGACTCTGTCTCAAAAAAAAAAAAAAAAAAAAAAAAGACTTGGAACAAAATTTTCTAATATATGGCCTACAAATCTCTCTCTCATTTCTTCTAAAAAGCACCTGATTTTGTCTACCAAGGATTCAACACTATTTTGTCCTGTTAAGAGCACCCTGTCTCGCTGATCATTAAAACAACCAACCTAGAAATGTCTTTGAACAGTCAGTGAAAGCCCACATTTTTTGAACAACTACTGTCTACAGACACTCACCGGGAGCTACGGGAGATAGAAGGGAGTAAGAAAGACTCTGACTTCTTTTTGTTGAGAGACAAAACAGTGACAAATCAGATTTTGATGGCCGGGGTTCCAATATTGTGTTTGATTACCAGCTCATCCCGTAGCCACTGAGTGCTTAGGCCCCTGTTTCTGTCTCTGTAATATGGTGATAAAAATAACACCAACTCATGTGGTTCTTGGGAGAATTAAATGCGATAACCCCACAAAGCAGTTACAATGGTGGGTGGCACATGCTAAATGTTCAATAAATGTTGTCTGATCATCTGAGAAACGTACTCGTGCAAGAAGCCGCTAACACCAGGAGATGCCATACCAGCGAGGTCACGTGATACCTACTACCCAAGAGGGTAGATTTGCTGCAGGAGAATAGGGTGTGTTACTGGGGGCACCAGGACCAACTGGGCTAGCTTCCAGAGCGTCTGAGACTTTCATCACCCAAATGACTGGTCTGAGCCACAGCCCACCCAGGGATGAATGTGGACCAGCCTGGACCTCAGGGCACTTGGGCTTTCTGTCCCCCAAACAGAACTTGGAGTCTTATGGGTGTGGGGGATGGCTGGTCAGGGAGGGATTCGCAGAGTGGAGTCACTGGCGCCAGGGGCTCAAAGATGGACAGGATTCCCAAAGGTTAGAGGCAGAGACAATAAAGAGGCCGGCCTAAGCGCAGCCCGTCTCCTCTCTAGAGGCCCCCTTCATGGTCACCTCTTCCAGGGTTGAACATGACGCACTGTCGGGAGTGGATTCCTCTCTCTCCCTGAAATTCCCCAGCTGCTGCTCAAACAGAAACCTACTTTTGCTTGCCTGGCTCTTGGGGCAGCTGTTACCTGCATCCCCCCTCCTACAGAGCAGCCCTTCTCAGAGCTGCGGGCTGAGGTCCCATCAGCCCTTCCCCGGGGCTTTCTCCTCTCCCGAGGACCACGTCCTGCTGCTCTCCTGGAAGCCACCACTCGCCTTTGTGCACGGCCCAGCACAGGGAAGCCAACCCTCGAGAGGACTTTGAGGTCTCCCCTGGCAGGGACCCAGGCTTGTGGCTGCTGAGTAGTCACTCTCTCCACCGCCTCCACCTTCCAGAGCTGTAGGGGACACAGCCGCCACTGGCACCCCTTCCCAGGTCAGCTCAGAGGCTTTATTCTCGGGACGCTGGCATTCCGCTCTGGGCCATCGCAGGGGATTTCAAGTGAAAAACAAAACAAAACAAAAACTGAGGAATGTCTTCCTCGGTAAAACAGATGCCCTGTCCAGCTCACTTACTAGCTGGGTGACCTGGGGAACATTACATGACCTTTCTGTGCTTCAGTTTCCCAATCTATTAAACAAGGATAATAGTAATCTCTATCGTGCTTGTTTGGAGGAGGGAGTGAGTGAGTTGATATAACAGATGCATTTAAAACAGTGCCTTTTACAACATTAGGGAACTATTGGCATGTTGTTCTTTTACAGTGGTTACGGGTGCAGGGTACTGAATTAGGCAGACGGTGGAGACATCAATGAACCTCTCTGAGCTTCAGTTTCTTCATTTTCTTAAAATGAAGATAATGACAGTACCTACCCATTAGACTGTGGGAGGACCAAATGAGGTGATGCATGCTAGTGGTTTTATGTGAATGATTTAGCACAGTCCTTGGCATGTAGTAAACCAGAAAAAGGCTCACACCTTGAACGAACGAACAAACAAAAGAAAGAAAGAAAGAAAGAAAGAAAGAAAGAAAGAAAGAAAGAAGAAAGAAAAGAAAAAAAGAAAGAAAATAAAGAAAAAAGAAAGAAAAAGAAAGAAAGAAAGAGAAAGAAAGAAAGAAAGAAAGAAAGAAAGAAAGAAAGAAAGAAAGAAAGAAAGAAAGAAAGAATCTTGAAAGAATAAAGGAAGGAAGGGAGGAAGAGAGAGACCAAGAGAGAGAGGAGAGGAGGGAGGGAGAAAGAAAGAAGGAGAGAAAGGGAGGGAGGGAGGAAGAAAGAGAGAAAGAAAGAAAGAGAGAGAGAGAGACAGAGAAAGAGAGAAAATAAAAGATAGAATGGAAGAAAGGAAGAAGGAAGGAAGGAAAGAAGGAAGGAAGGAGGAGGAAGGAAGGAAGGAAAGAAGGAAGAGAGGGAGGAAGGAAGGAAGGAAAGAAGGAAGGAAGGAAAGAAGGAAGGAAGGAAAGAAGGAAGGAAGGAAAGAAGGAAGAGAGGGAGGCAGTAAGAAAACCCCCTGAAAAAATAATGACCAGACTCATTAGAGATCTAAGACATGCAACCAAAATGCAGCTACAACAGCTCCTCCAGTCTGCAACCTCCTCCAGAGCGGTGTCCATGCTGGGTTGTCCTCGTGTCCTCTTACTGTTCCTGGTCTGGGTCTCGTACATCACAACCACTGAAGTAAACAAGCGTCAGATGAACAGCGTGTTCAAACATATCTACTCAGCCCCCAGGAAAACAGCGGAGGAAAAAGAATCCTTTTAGAATTTTTCTCGACTTATTCAACACACAGGGTTCCACCATCCAAGAGGTGGCTGTGTGGGGGTGGCACCAATGGCATGACGCAGCCACTGGGCTGTTGAGGGTAGTCGTGAGTGCCCAGCTTTGGCTTTGGAGAGATTATGGTTCAAGTCTCAATTCTGCTCATTTCTGGCTGCAGGATTTGGGCAAGTTTCTTAATCTTTTTAAGCCTCAGTTTCCCTTGTCGTAAAATGGAAAATTGCAAAACTTACCTCATGAAGGAGCTGTGAGAATTAAATGAATTATTTGTAAGATACAGACAGTGTCTGGTAGAGGTAAGTGCTTCATCCATTTGGGCTGTTGGTGTCAACTCTGGGTTTCCCAAAAACTTGAAGACAGCAGGGCATTCCGTACATTCAGTTGTAGGGAAAATCTTGTACCTTCTTAATTTTTCTGGTGGTGGGGCAGGAGAAGAGGGGTGTGGTCATGACCTGAGCCCCTGGAATGCTTCTGCCCAGCATCACTGAGACGTGCCCACCCTGCTTCGGGGTCATTTTCCTCCTCTGGCTGCCACTGTCATTCCCTTCACCGTCAACACCCCCTCCTTCTGCAGAGACGGTGAACATTCTGGCATTGTTCCTTCCAGCCAATGGCTTCTCTCTGGCCTGTGATTGGTACCCCCCAGATTCCAGCGCAATCCAGGCATCCCAGCTATGTCAGCGTGACTCACATTGTGTGTGCCTGACATCCACACGGCCCCGTAGAAGGCTGGCTCCAGCAAGAGGGTATGTGGAGCGCTGCTGACTGTTTGATGGCTGTGAAGTTATCTTTCTTGGGGTCAGGCCATTAAAGTTGCATCTGATGTTTTATGGAACAAACCCAAGAGAAACCGCATGTTGAAATCCATGAGACACGAAGACGATTTTTACAGATGAAGACACGTCGGCAGCTAACGTTAGGTGGGTTTTTTTCCCCTCAAAACTTTGCAGTTTTTCTTCCATGTGGCTATTTCAAAGCAGAAGCAATCCCCAGCAGTGAAGCATAGAGGCTGCCATCGTAACAGGTTCGGTGAGACCTGGAGCTGCCGGGGCACCTGGAAAGAACATGGATCTGTCTCTCCGCTCTCATCAGCCCAACCAGAGTCGTCTGCTCCATTCCTACATTCTCTACCCAACTCACCTCACAAACCCTGAAGAAACATCCTTTTCTGTGCAAACCTAAATTCGTCCTGGGTGCTTTTTAATGCATGCTCCCAGCCCTCTCCATTCTCATGCTACTTGCAAGTGACCAAGGAGCCGGTCACTCCACCCAATTCCTGGCCCTCTGGGCACACTGTGCACCTTCCAACTTTTGTTCCCCGGCGTTGTCACCTTTGTCCAGAGCACCCTTCCTTTCCACTTCTGCCCACTGTTCATCCAAGCAAATGGTCCAAGAGGAGTCCACTCAAATAACAGGCATACTGCCAGGCAACGATACGATAAGAAAGATTAGCAGACCAAGCATCAGAGCCTTTTGACCCTTGAACCCAGGACTCAAGCACACCTCCTCCAGGCAGCCTTCTCAGCCATCCCCTCGACTGAACCCCTCAGTCTCCCTCCTCCTGCACTCCCTTAACTTTTAGTTGACCCTCGTCTCCCTAAGTGAAAGCTATGTGTGTGTCTGCTCCCCTCCACACTGTAAGGCTGTTGAAGACGGAGACCTCAAGATGCTCATTCTCGTTCTTGGACCACTTAATTCATAGAATCAGGACTTTGAGATCTTTCTCCTTCCACTGGCACTTGAATGCATAAAGAAGCAAGTGCGACAATGCTCATGGCACATGACGTATGAAAGCAAACAACTGGGGAAGGAGGGCCCCCAAATGCCCATTAACTGTGGGAAGTCGTACAATTCTGGCATATTCTTGCTATTGAAAAGCGTTCTGGCCAGGCGCAGGCTCATGCCTGCAATCCCAGCACTTTGGGAGGCCGAGGCGGGCGGATCACGAGGTCAGGAGATCGAGACCATCCTGACTAACAAGGTGAAACCCTGTGTCCACCAAAAATACAAACAAAAAAAATTAGCCAGGCATAGTGGCGGGCGCCTGTAGTCCCAGCTGCTTGGGAGGCTGAGGCAGGAGAATGGTGTGAACCTGGGAGGCGGAGGTTGCAGTGAGCCGAGATTGCGCCACTGCACTCCAGCCTAGGCGACAGAGCAAGACTCCGTCTCAAATGAAGAAGAAGAAGAAGAAGGAGGAAGAGGAGGAGGAGGAGGAGGAGGAGGAGGAGAAGGAGAAGAAGGGGAAGGAGAAAGAGAAGATAAAAAATAGGCCAGACACAATGGCTCACGCCTGTAATCCCAGCACTTTGGGAGGTCAAGGAAGGCAGATCACGAGGTCAGGAGATCGAGGCCATCCTGGCTAACATGGTGAAACCCTGTCTCTACTGAAAATACAAAAAATTAGCCAGGCTTGGTGGCGGGCGCCTGTAGTCCCAGCTGCTCGGGGGGCTGAGGCAGGAGAAAGGCGTGAACCCTGGAGGTGGAGGTTGCAGTGAGCTGAGATCGCACCACTGCACTCCAGCCTGGGTGACAGAGCGAGACTCCGTCTCAAAAATAATAATAATAATAATAAAATAAAAGATAGGTCAGGCGCGGTGGCTCATGCCTGTAATCGCAGCACTTTGGGAGGTCAAGGAGGGCAGATCACAAGGTCAGGAGATTGACACCATCCTGGCTAACACGGTGAAACCCCGTCTCTACTAAATATACAAAAAATTAGCCAGGCGTGGTGGCGGGCGCCTGTAGTCCCAGCTACTCAGGAGGCTGAGGCTGGAAAATGGCGTGAACCTGGGAGGCGGAGTTTGCAGCAAGCCAAGATCGTGCCACTGTACTCCAGCCTGGGCGACACAGCCAGACTCTGTCTCAAAAAACAAAAAAACAAAAAAACAAAAAAAAAAAGAAAGAAAAAGAAAAGCATTCTGCACTTACAATGAATGAAGTAGATCTATATGTACTGGCATGGAAAGACTCCAAGAGATTATTATTAACTGAAAAAAATCAAGTCACAGAACAATATGTCTGGCATGATCCTATTTAGGTTTTTAAACTGTTATGTTCCAAAAAGAAAACCACAAGGATCTCTCAGATGTGACTGGGAAAATGGTGAGTTATCTGAAAACGTCGGGAAAGTAAGAAATCATCAAAAATGAATCATACCTACCATACACATTTTATTTAAAGTTAACATACATTGATTTACCAATCTCTTGATAGCAGTCCAAAGCTTTTCCAGTCT
This sequence comes from Theropithecus gelada, assembly GCF_003255815.1. NCBI lineage: Eukaryota > Metazoa > Chordata > Mammalia > Primates > Cercopithecidae > Theropithecus > Theropithecus gelada. The sequence continues at coordinate 100,448,281 of NC_037679.1, read as the reverse complement.
GGGTCTGTTGATTAGAGCTGTGCGCCGTTTTACTTGTGTAAGCCATACTCAGAAGGCATTGCCTAAGACTTCTAATTTCATTTTCTTTAAAGTGGGATGAGAAGAAGTTACGGATACGGTAATGTGAGCGCAGATCCTAAATTACGCTATGTAGAGGCTGTGTGATCTACATAAGTTACATAGCATTGTTGAGCATAAATTTCTAATCTGCAACACAGGGCACTAATAATATACCCACAGGTAACTGATAGGAAAAAGGATGATCCGGTGTGTACAATGCCTGGTGCTCAATAAGGGTGAGCTAATCTATTAAGTATTTTACTTTCCTCTCATTATAGGGGAGTAAGAAGACAAAGCAGCAGTGGGCCATCACCCTGTCTGGGACTCTGGCCACTTCCTCTTTCTGCCTTAAAGATGCTCAAAGTCGGCCGGGCACAGTGGCTCACGGCTGTAATCCCAGCACTTTGGGAGGCCGAGGTGGGCAGATCACCTGAGGTGAGAACTTTGAGACCAGCCTGGCCAACATGGTGAAATCCCAGTCTCTACTAAACATACAAAAATTAGCTGGCGTGCTGGTGCATGCCTGTAGTCCCAGGTACTTGGGAGGCTGAGGCAGGAGAATGGCTTGAACCCGGGAGGTGGAGGTTGCAGTGAGCCAAGACTGCACCATTGCAATCCAGACTGGGCAACAGAGCGAGAATCCGTCTCAAAAAAAAAAAAAAAAAAAAAAAAAGGTCAAAATCCATAGATACCAGTGGGAAATTAGTACCCAACATGAAGTGTGAATGGACGAGAACCTGCTATGTGCCAGATCTGTACTGGGTGGATGGCAGCATATACTGCTCAGTAAGTTCATCTTAGTTCATTTTTGTTCCAAAGGACATTACGATCTAATGACGAAGGTTTGATATACATGGGAAGATAATAATAATAATATACAGCATCAATGAGGATATCAAGGACATTTTCAGTTACAGATGATTTTAAAAACTAACAAATTAGCTTAAATACCAATTTAATTTTTGAAACAGGGTTTTGTATGTTGCCTAGGCTGGAGTTAACATAATCATAGTGCACTATATACCTTCAAACTCCTGGCCTTAAGCAATCCTCCTGCCTCAACCTCCTGAGTAGCTGGGACTACAGGTGTGCACCACTGCACCTGATTTAAAAGTATGCATTTCTATTTATTTTTTTAGAGACAAGGTCTCACTATGTTGCCCAGGCTGGACTCAAACTCCTGAGCTCAAGTGATCCTCCCACCTCAGCCTCTTGAGTAGCTGGGACCACAGGCAACCACAGGCATGCACCACCGTGCTTGGCTCCCCAAATTTTTAATTGGCTCAAGCAACGAGAATTCCAAAGGTCAATGGGACTTCAGGAGATATCTGATCAAGCCTCTGGTTCTAGTTCCTTTGCTTTTCTCAGTTCTTTCTTACTACGTGTGCCAGCTTTGTCCTCAAGCTGACTTCTCTCTAGTTAAAACAAAAACAAAAACAAACAAACAAGCAAAAAAACTCTAGCAATTCCAATTCCAAGCCTCATACCTGAGACCACATCCTCTGCATTCTGCAAGCCACTCTAAACTAGTCAAGTTCATGTACCCAACTCTGACTCAGTCATTCTGCAAGATGGGATTATGTTGATCATCTTGGGCCAATCAGGGATTACCCCAAGATCTGGTGAAGGAGTCAATTTAATGTGTGCTTCTTTCATGTGTCAGGCACTGTGCTACTTGCCTTTACATGGATTATCACATTTATCCTCGTAACAACCCTGTGAAGTAAGTGCTACTAGCAGTTCCAGATTATAGTTGAAAAAACTGAGGCCCAGAGAGGTTAAGTAACTTTTCTGTGGTCGCACAGCCAATAAGTGGTAGAGCCAGGATTCATACTTTGGCCCTCTGTCTCCAGACCCCACATTCATAACCACTAGACCACAAAGTCTGCCAAGGGAGAAGTTCCAAGGTGATGCCTGATGTGCTGTGCAAACATCACTCTCTGGGTAAATTGGGAGGGAGGAGCACTTGGCCTGGTGTGATGATGACAGGTTAGGGCTTGAGCTAGGTCTTAAGCAAGGGTGGGAAAGTAAGATCAAGTGAACCTTCAGAGATGGGAATCATGTAGCAGAAATAACAAACACAGTGGGATCAGACTGACGGTCAAGTTTGCTGCTAATAGCTGAGTGAACTTTGTCAAATTATTCACTTCTCTGAGCTCACAGGTGAAATAAGAAGCCATGAGAGTGAATCAAAGGCCCGTGGGAAAATCTAAAGTGAGAAGTGGGCTGAGAATATGATCCTGGAAACCCCGAACAGGACCCGTAAAAGTCAAGCCAAGTCCTATGGGAAAATGGAAAGTCCCTTGGAAGGGTACAAATACAAAGGATTCGCTACAGTGACAAATCTAGAGAAATTATTCTAATCTTCCTTACCATTTCCTGCCAGCCCAGGAAACAAGGAAGAGGAAGACAAAGATGAAGCCTCAGGCGTTGTAAGACTATACTTTACAATCACCCAGTTCCGGAGCTGGATAGGAAAACAGACAACCTGCTTATTGCACAGATAAGAAAGGAGACACATTTTGAACACTTACATGAAGAGGCATATAGGTAAAGTGCCGGGCACAGTGCCTCATAAACAGCAGGTACTCAATAGACAGTGTAAAATATTATTGGTGAATAATAATAGTTACTATTTTCATAAGTGACTTATCCAAGACCTCAGAAGTTGATTCACGACCAAAAAATATAAGAATCCATGTATTTTAATGTCTAGTGCAGTTTCTTCATCACTCTGAGCTTTTTTCTCTGATGAAGGATGCCAGATACCACTGTAAGAAGGGAGAAGAAATAGCAACCTAAAGTAGGAAAAACTATCAAAGACGGAAAATGTTGGAATAAGCATTGAACAAGTAGTTTGGAAACCAATCTTGGTCTGCCATTAACTGGCTCAATGACTTAACCAGCTCAGGCCCCAGTTTACTCATCTGTAACGGTAGAGATTTGAATAAGATCATCTCTGTTTCCTTCCAACTCTGAAATTCTGTGAAAGTAGGTTCCTCTCTTAACATTTCAGTAGCCTTCTTTATAAAAGATGTAAATACATTCTAGGAAAAAAAATGTATAGGGGCAAGGTCACATAAAAAATTGAAAGTAAGAAAAGGCATGAGAGTTGGCTGCAAATATCTGAAAAACCTTCTAGTCATATATGTGTTAGATATATGTTGTGTGAGGCTCCAGACAACAGAAATAAGATCCAGGAGTAAAAGCAACACAGAGGTAAGTTTCTGTTCAATACAAAACAGATTTTTTTCCATGTATTTTGGAACTCTGCTATTAGGTGCATATATGTTCATAATTGTTAGGTGTTCAGATGGACTGACCTTTTATCATTATAAAACATTCTTTTTGTCTCTAGTAACAATTTGTGTCTTAAAGTCTATTTTGTCTGGTATTTGCATGGCAACTCCAGCTCTCTTTTGGTTATTATTTTCATAGTATGTCTTTTTTCTATCTTTACACTTATTTGCTTTTTAATTTAAAGTGTTTCTCTTACAGACAACATATAGGTGGATCATATTTTCTTTATCTATTATCTCCCTTTTGATTAGAGTGTTTAGTCCATTTACATTTAATGTGAGTATCTATCAGGTAGAATTTATGTTTGCCATTCTGCTATGTTTTCTATATGAAATATGTCTTTTTTGTTGTTCTATTCCTCCGTTACTGTTTTCTTTTGTGTTAAATGTCTATTATCTAGTGACATGTAGATTCTTTTGTTTCATTTCCTGTATTTTCAAAACTATTTTCTTAGTGGGTGCTCTGGGGATTACAATGAACACTTAAATTTTAAACAATCTGGTTCGGATTAATGCCAACTTAATTTCAGCACTATATAAAAACTTGACTCCGGCCGGGCGCGGTGGCTCAAGCCTGTAATCCCAGCACTTTGGGAGGCCGAGGCGGGTGGATCACGAGGTCAGGAGATCGAGACCATCCTGGCTGACACGGTGAAACCCCGTCTCTACTAAAAATACAAAAAACTAGCCGGGCGTGGTGGCTGGCGCCTGTAGTCCCAGCTACTCGGAGGCTGAGGCGGGAGAATGGCAAGAACCCGGGAGGCGGAGCTTGCAGTGAGCCGAGATCGCGCCCCTGCACTCCAGCCTGGGAGTACAGCGAGACTCCGTCTCAAAAAAAAAAAAAAAAAACTTGACTCCAAGACAGCTTAGCTCCCTCCCGTCTCCTGTGTTATTATTGTCATAAAAATTATACCTTTATGTAAGTCCATCAACACTTTTAAAATTATTGCTTTATGCAGTTAGTTGTCTTTTAATCAGATAAACAATTACAGAAAAAGAAAACTTACATCTATATTGTCTTATATATTTACCTGTGTTGTTGCATTTACCAGTGCTTTTTACGTATGTATATGGATGTGAGTTACTGTCTAGCATCCTTTTATTTAAGCCATAAGAACACCCTTTAGTATTTCTTGTAGGAAGGGTCTACTAGCAATGAAACCTCTGTTGTTTCAAAAAAAAATCTGGAAATGTCTTAATTGTGCCTTCATTTTTGAAAAATAATTTTGCAGATATAGAATTCTTGGTTGACTATGTTTTTCTTTCAATGCTTTGAACGTGATAGCCCACTGCCTTCTGGCTTCCATGGTTTCTCATGAGAAGTCAAGTGTTTAACTTATTGAAGATTCCTTGTATGTGATGAGTTGCTTTTTGTCTTGCTGTTTTCAAGTTTTTCTCTTTCTTTTGAAAGTTTGACTGTGATGTGTGTAGGTGTGACTCTCTTTGAGTTTAATCTAGAGTTTGATGAGCTTCTTGCATGTGTAATGTTTTAAATAAATTTGGGATTTTTCAGCCATCATTTCTTTAAATATTCTTTCTGTACTTTTTTTCCCTCTCCTTCTTCTGACACTCCAATTATGTGTATGTTGGTAGGCTTGATGGTGCCCCACAGGTCTCTAAGACTCTGTTCATTTTTCTTCATTATTTTTTTCTCTCTGTTTCTCAGACTGGATGATCTCAGTTAACACAGCTTCAAGTTAGGTGAGTCTTCTGCTACTTCAAATCTGCTATTGAGCCCCTGCCTAGTGATTATTTTTTTATTTTTTATTTTTTTGAGATAGAGTCTCGCTCTGTTGCCCAGGCTGGAGTGCAGTGGCACAATCTCGGCTCACTGCAACTTCCACCTCCCGGGTTCACACCATTCTCCTGCCTCAGCCTCCTGAGTAGCCAGGGCTACAGGTGCACACTGCCATGCCTGGCTAATTTTTTGTATTTTTAGTAAAGATGGGATTTCACTGTGTTAGCCAGGATGGTCTCGATCTCCCGACCTTGTGATCCGCCCACCTCCCAAAGTGCTGGGATTACAGGTGTGAGCCACCGTGCCCAGTCGTGAATTTTTTATTTTAGTTATTTTACTATTTGATTTCAGAATTTCCATTTGGTTCTTTTAAAAGAATTTCTTCCTCTTTACTAACATTCTCTATTTCTTATACTTCAATTCTTTAGAGATGGTTTCATTGAGTGCTTTGAGCATATTTATACCTATAATAGCTAATTTAAAGTCTTTGTCTAGTAAGTGTAACATTTGGGCTGCCTCAGGTACAGTTTCAATTAATTGCTTTTTTCCCCTATGCATAGGCCATACTTTCCTGTTTCTTTGTGTGCCTCATAATTTTTTATTGAAAACTGAACATTTAAAATAATACAAGGTAGCAACTCTGGAAATCAGAACCCCCCAACATCCTGCTGAATTTATTGCTTTTGTTGTTTACTTAGTGATTTTCCTTGACTAATTCTATAAAGTCTGTATTTTTGGTCGTGTGCAACCACTAAATTCTCTCTTTGATTTGCTTCATGATCAGCTAATGATTAGACAGAGATTTCCTTAAATGCTTTAAACCAATACATTTCCCAGACTTTGCTGGGGGACTCTGTATCTGTTGGAGCATGCCTTCAACAATCTGGTGGGAAGCTTAAAGTTCTGTCTTCACTGTCACTTTCTACCTGCACAGAGTCTCCAGGTCAGCTGGTTTGGTGAAAGAGTAGCACCTTCTCAGGTCTTTCTTGGGCATGCACAGAGCCATAGATACACATGTGGTCTTCTAGATTCTCAAGAATACGTTAAAGCTTTTCAAAGTCCCTTAAGGACAGGACATTCACCTGTTCTTCTTTTTCCTTTTTCTAGTCAGCCTCTTGGTAGCACCAACTGGTATCACCACCTCAGGCAGTTGAAAGGTAAGCTCAAAAGTGACTTTGAAAGGCAGAGAAATTTGAGAAGGTGAGAAAACAGATGCAAACCCACCTAGGGACGCAACTTACAGGTCTGGTGAAAAGCAAGGTAACTGATCCAAAAACCCAAAGTAGGGAGCATCACTAAAACAAGAGTAAGCAATAAGAAGTATCTAATGTCATTCATAGGGCAGAATTCATTTGTGAAACAATACATGAATGAAATATTGTCAGAAAAAAAACAAAAAGAATGAGAAAATTGTAACGATACTGTTTAAATGAGAAGAATCCATGCAAAGTCTTAACTTCCGTAGTTTTAGTAGTGAGACACGCTAATTTAGTCCCAGCTCTGTCACTAACAGGCTATATGATCCTGGGTCAGTGTGAGCGCTGTCCCTCTCTGATCCAGAGTTTTTTAAGGAAGCAATGTTTCCTAAATCTTACTTATTTGCATACAACCTTCCTGATTTAAAAAAAAAGTGTATCTAAGTATCACTTATTCAACTTAATTTTTAAAAAATCAGTTCCCTTTATAAACTTAAGTACCATTGTAATATCTGTGAAATTATGAGTTTAAATGTTACTTTTTTCCTAATACTCATTAGAATAAACCTCCAATTACTAAAATACAAAACGCATGCTCCTCCACATACCTCCTCTGATACGGTTTGGCTGTGTCTCCACCCAAATCTTATCTTGAATTCTAATGCCCATAATCCCTACATGTCAAGGGAGGGACTCAGTGGGAGGTGACTGGCTCAAGGAGGCGGTTTACTCAATGCTGTTCTGATAGTGAGTTCTCATGAGACCTGATGGTTTTATCAGTGTCTGACATTTCCCTTGCTTGCACTTCTCTCTCCTGCTCCCATGCGAAGAAGATCCTTGATTCCCTTTTGCCTTCCACCATGATTGTAAGTTTCCTGAGGTCTCCTCAGCCATATGGAACTGTGAGTCAATTAAACCTCTTTTCTTTATAAATTACCTCCTCTCGGATATGTCTTTATAGCAGTGCAAAAATGAACTAATATATCCTTCCTCACTTTGGGAAACATTGGATTGGATGCCTAAGGTTCTTTGCACTTCTGGGATTCGGTGGATGAGTTTTCCCCGTGCCTTCTACTCAAGTTGGAAGGTTACCTCTTAGCACCTGTCAGTGAGGATGAGGTAATCTGGAGTTCAGAATAGACTGGTTTGAGATTACAGCATGTTGGCCACAGTCATTGAGTGACTGATCCATGGTGAAGTGAAAAAGGAAAAATCCCCCAGAGCTGAGATCTGGTACAGAAATTCTCATACCTTCACACAGTATATGACATACATTAATAATTCCACAGACTCCTAGAGGTAAATTGGTCCTGAAAGAATGCAACACAATAGACTTTAATTACTGTTAAAGTTTAAAAAATCCACTTAGCTTTGTTTCAGTGCTTACTATGCCAGGGCACTGTATTAAACATACTATAAACATTTACTCCTCATAATCACTGTGCTTGGTAGGTATTATTATTTGCATTTTACAGACGAGGAAACCAAGGCTCAGAGCAAATAAATGACTATTCAGTCCCCTCATAACATCCTAATGAGTTGCCATAGGCACTTTACCTGATTCCTGAAGTCAAGCCCACTGTGTAGGGATGGCTTGCAGAGGAAGCTCATTTTACAAACAGAAATCTGTCTTCCTTTTTGAGACAGAGCCTTGCTCTGTTGCCCAGGCTGGAGTGCAGTGGCGTGTTCTCAGCTCACTGCAACCTTTGCCTCCCAGTTCAAGTGATTATCCTGCCTCAGCCTCCCAAGCAGCTGGAACTACAGGCATGCGCCACCACACCCAGCTAATTTTTGTATTTTTAGTAGAGATAGAGTTTCACCATGTTGGCCAGGCTAGTGTTGAACTCCTGACTCCAAGTGATTTGTTCACCTCGGCCTCCCAAAGTGCTGGTATTGCAGGTGTGAGCCACCACGCTGGGCCCAGAAATCTGTCTTCAAATGTTTAATCAGTGACACTAGTTTTATTCTTTGGGGCCACCGAACACAGATGAGATAAAATGATCCCTCATTTAGTTCACCCAATTTACAGATGAGAAAATGGAGTGCAACTTGGGGTTTCATTAATGAAATCAGCTTCCAGAGGAAGAGATAACTGTTTTATCTTTCCTCTCTAGACCAGTATCCCCAGTGGTACTGTGCCTTGCTCCAGGAGCCTGGGGTGGAGAATGCAAGGATGGCAGTCATGCCCTATTGTATTCTTCTGTAACTGCCTTGAGGGTCCGCAGGTTTCTGAAGCTGCTTCAAATTGTTTTCTTTCTCATAAGCCACACATTAAGAAGGATACAACACTTTAAGATTGATATCAGTGAACTAGTCAGGATGGAGAGGAGGGCAGCCTGCTGGTGGTCTAATGTCCAGCTGAACAGCTGAAGAGAAAGGGTAATTCAGTCTAAGGGACAGAAGATGACGAGATGGTGCTTTCAAATATCTGAGCAGCTGTCAGTATAAATGAGGGAGATGGCTTGTTCTGCCTAGTTTCAGTGGCTGGAGACAGCACTTACGGGTAAAAATTGCCAGGAGGTAGGAAGTTTGGGCCCCCAACTCCCTGTGTGACCTTTAGTAAATCATTTAACTGAATAGGTACTGCCACGATAGATGGGAGTATGACCTCAGAGACCCATGAATTTTCCTTACAATCCTAAGTTGCTGTGATCTTGTTCAAGTCTTGCCCCAAGTTACACAGCTTGTGGCAGAATGGGGACTAGAACACACCTCTCCTAACCCCAAATCCAGCACTCTCTCCATGCCATATACCATACATTTTAAAAATTATATAGAACATTGTTTAAAAACTATCCCAGATATAATTATTTGTCAATTACTATTAGTTTCTCTTTTGTAGTAGCCACACCTTAAAAAGGAAACACGTGTCTACAAACATATCATTTTGTAAAGCAAATAATTTGCATCTAAGTGGACTTCACTGGAGTGCATGTAACCTCAGCGAATGATGTTTCTCCCATGTTCAATGCAGTGAAAAACGAGGGAGAAAAGTGGGATACAGCAGAAATCTTTCCTTGCTTGTTTCTGGTTATCAAGACTTGCCAGGAAACAAAAAGGGATGTCTTGTCCAAAGACTGCAACTCCGCAAAATTTGCTTAATTCCCTTTTCACTAAAGGAGCAACCTGACGCTCCGTGAGTTCTGGGGAGCTCAGAACGAGCTTTGTTTAAAGAAGCTCACCAGGGCCATGGACTGTCACCTAAAGAAGGATCTGCAAGCTGGGGAATATAGACATTCCAAACCATGTCTATATGTGCTCTGATGGGGGCTTTGTTTGAGTTGTAGGAATAAGCTTTAGGTTAGTTGAAGCTTTAGGTTAAACTAACCTGCTAGGATTTCCTTAAGCACCCTGGAACAGTGTTATATTCCATATATTCCTATGTTCTATATATTTTTGAAGACTGCCTTAACTTAGGACAAGGAAAACGGCATTTTTCCTCAGCGGACAACATGTACCAAGCGCCCATCTATACGAGGAACTAAATGTTAAAAGTTCCAACTCTTGATAGATTAATTCTCCCAGATACCTAGGAAGTGAGAACATACCTAAACCCACAATTTAAGAATCCTTGTTTAAAACATAAAATATAAAATAAATTGATTCCTATTTTGATGATGATAATAAAGTCACTGGAATTTTAGAGATTTTGAGCTGAAGGGGAACTTAACGATCATTTACTACAGCCAGTTAATTTTGTAGCTGAAGAAACTCAATCTTGGAAACACATAATCTATCCCCAAGGTCACAGTGCTGGTTAGTGGCAGAGTAGGAGCAAGAAAGAGAGTACAGTCGGCCCTCTCTATCCACGGGTTCCGTATCCACAGATACACCCAGCCACGGATCAAAAATATTCAGAGAAAAACACACAGTAAAAAATAACAAATACAACGAGAAGCAATACAAATAAAAACGCAGCATAACCGCTTCCAAAGCATTTGCATTATATTAGGTACTCTAAGTAATCTAGAGATAATTTAAAGTGTATGGGAGGAGTATGTAGGCTAGTTGCAAATATTACACCATTTTATATTGGGGATTTTTACATCCTGGATTTTGGTGGTGGGGCGGGAGTCTTTGAACCAATATCCCCACGGACACTGAGGGATGGCTGTATGCTGACTCCTAGGCTAGAGCTGTTTCACCAACATGATGCTAATGAAAAGGACAGTATTTTCTGCATCAATTCTAGGAGACAGTCAAGCTAATAATCGGAGGTCTATATTCTCCTCTCAATGCCTGGGTGTCCCACGACAAGAAAATGAGCTATTGTGACCTCAAATTCCCTAGCCAAAGGAGTGAAACACTAATCAATGCCCTGCCAGATACAGGGAGGGTTCGTTCAGACGAGAAACAGATGCTGTGGGAAATACAGCTACTCAAAGAAAGGAATGCTCTCAGAATGATGGACCAAGGAAACGGCTCTATCTTTGGCTACTTTAAAGGGACTGAGTCCCAAATATGTGACATGTGAATCAGACATCCAACCAACTTGTTCCCATAGATTATAAACAAATTAAGAACATAATTTAAGAACATAATTCTTAAAATCACTATGCAATCCAAGTAATCGTTGCTTGACTAGACTGAGTTTTAAAGAGAAGATAAATTTCCACCTCCCTGGTGTAAGGTGTGTTGTATAAGGTGGATAAAAGAGCATATCATTTTATGCCTTTTGTTCTATGATTTTATTATTTTTTTAAGAACATGTACTTATCCGGGATATTGTTTCCCATGCTAAATCACTAGACAATGTGCTTCCCAGGGACAGGGACTGTATGATTCAACTCTCCTTCCTGTCTACCTTCCAAAACATTGTGTATGTCCACAATATCCCCGATGCCTAGCACAGGGTTTGGTACGTGGTAAGGACTCAATTTTAACCAAATAAATGAATGGATAAATCGCAAAACCCAAAGGCATTCTCCAAAGCACAACAATCTCAGCGTATTTAACTCTTCCATTAAAACCACTTCAATTCTACCTTACAGATTGGAATCATATCCCTGACATGTTCTGATGTATCTGTGCACAGACCTGTGATGTTATCCATTTAACACATATGTGATCTCTCAGCATGAAGAACCTTAATGAATACAATATATAGTTTCGTCGCAAACTTGCAGACACAGAAGGCATATTCTATAACTGGCCAAAATAGCATGAAGTCCTGCGGTCCATTCCCCTGGCTCCAAGCAAGACTGCATCTAATCTATGGTTGAGAACGATGCTTTCCTGAATGGGAAAGATTTCCGCTAAACGAAACCTACAGTCTGCCTAAGTAAAGTCTTAAGTGTCTAAATGGAAGGTCAGACTTTGATTTCTTGAGGTAAGTATGGTTTTCATCCCAAGTGTAGCAAATTTCACTGGCGTTCCATTACCGACTTACTTAAATCATTTGCTAGATGACATAAAATTGCTGGTAATTACACTACAAAGAGTAATTATATGAACTTTTCTTGTACAACAGCAAGTAAATTTGAGTCTTATTCAATATTTTGTTAGGGAAATTTTAAATTAAATGTGCCATTTTATTTAAAAAGAGAAATATTAGGAGAATATATATTCAAAAGAAAGTAGGGGGTAGAAAAGGTTGCATGTCACTAGTTTACTGGAACTACACAATGGGGATCATGTGCTGCTACTTGATACAACTAAATTTCCTGAGTTTAAATAATTTCGGGGAGACCCCCACACAAAATGGCCTGCACAGCCCTAATCCATGATCTAGGCTCCCCTCTCTCAAGATATTTTTTTAAAATAATGGTTCATGATCCTGAAATAATTGGTGGCCATGGGATGCCAGATGTGAGACATTTCATCTGAAACCTTATGTAAACTAACCCAAACCATTTGCTTCAGAATATCTTCCTTGACACCAGGAAAGAGTTTGGGTCCTGGGTTTGCATTTGCCTGATGGACCAACTGGCTGTTCTCAAAAACGGAAACATATGTGGGCACGACGAAGGAAAGGCTTTGGAAATTACACAAAGGAATTTTCTTGTTCCTTTTTAATCCTGTGTCTTTTTTTTTGCTACCCCTAGGCAATAAGTATACTAAATTTTGGTGACTTTTTATTTTCAAAAGCACAAAATTAAATGTTTTTCATGTTATTTCTCAGAACAACAACCTAACTTTGGCATCCATATTTTTTTTACAATTTGATGACAATGTTTAAAGAAATAAAGTGAACATCCCCCCCACACTCATCGAAAGAATAAGGAAGATAATTTTTGTTATTATCATCATCATAATTACTATTATTACCAATGAAGCTTGAAGGAACTCACCTCTATGCATCACAAAGAAATAATTATTTGGTTTATAACTGATGAGACCACAACGAAAGTATGATTTGAGATAGCTAAGAGCAGAAATAAATTTGGATTTTCTTGCTCTAATTTCACTTTCCACATAAATCCCCTTTGCTCTGGATTTGTGCTTTTTGAGTTGTTGGCATCATGCATGGGTGTAGACTTTGTTTCAAGTTCTTGTAAGAGCAGATGCCCTGATTTAAGGCTGAGCAAAGAGGAAATGCATTCCTCACAGGCATCTACATCCAACTGGCTTGGATTGTCTAGTCCCCTTATACGAACCACCTATTTTCAGGTCAATTCTAAAATACAACATTTCTCTCCAGAGGTATACATTTTGAAGATTACAAAACTTTAAAATCAACCTGTTTCACATTTCAAAACTCATTCCTTTTAATGCCAACAAAAGAACAATAAGAAAATGATTTTAGAAAAATTTTAAATCTGCCTCCTGAAAGTTGCCACAAGGAAAACAAACCAAAAAAAGCCTCAAGAAGAGAACTATTTCTCCATTTTAAAAATTAATTTGTTTTTTACAGTTTGCAGAATATGAATTTAGCATGTTATGGAATTATGTTATAAACTGTACTAATAGATGCTAGTAATTCTTAAGTTTAAAGATTGAAAATTAAAATATGAAATATTTATTAGAAACACTTTATATTGCTTCAATTGGCTGTAACTGATACACAGCTGAATAAAACCATGAAATCGAAAGAATATTTAATCACATTGGGAAAGTGGACATTTTTAAGGGGAATGAATGTTTGAATTTGGACAAAATTAAAGTGTTTAGAAAACAAATAAAATTGAGTATTCAAAAAAAAATTCTGGTGGGGATAGTCTTGACATTTTACACAGAATTTACATCTCTAAAGTGCTTAACCTCCACTACTTAACTGTCTGAAATGAAGCTGAAGCAAAATTTAAAGGACATTTTGCCTTTTTAGTTTTTTAAACACTTCCTTTGGCTCCTTCCTTTTCTTTTAATAATTTATTCTGTTTTTTCTACCTTTATGCAGACAAACCAAGTGTCCATCAAATCAGGGACCAAAAAGCAAGCACTCTTAAATACAGTTCACTCGGGCTAAGCATGACAGTAATTACTGACATTTTTATTAATTGTAGCTCATTTTTTCCCCCAGAAGAAACAAAACCAAGTCTCTTGGGTCAGAGCAGCAATCATAAAACGAAAAAGAAATAAATAATAAGTTAAAAATAGAGGGAATGTGTTAAAAAGAAGGAAAAAGTACTGTTCATAACCAAACTGTGTCACCTTAAAAAAGAAACATTTCCACACTTAATATCTGATTCAGACAGAAAGCTTCTCTCCTACTTTTGAAACAAATAGTTCCACTTCAAATCCACATTTTCAGAGAAGCCCCTAGCTTTCTGCATCTGATTCCTACAGCAGCCTCTCTACCTCAAGGAGGTAAAAGTCAGTTCACAGTATTTCTCTTCCAAACATCCCCACTGAAGCTCCTTGTAAATTTCAGCATAAACTCAGAACTGTCACCGTGGGTTTAGAAAATCATGACACATTTCAGCTATAACTGCCCAGATTGAAAGATTAAAAGGACTTTGCCCAAATTCAGGGGAAATGAAGGTGCGTGGGCTCACTCTGCAGCTGCAGTTTTCAGCCCTTGCAGTTTAGAAGATTCTCCATGAGTACGGATGCCACCGGGGTATCCAGCGAGTGGGAAGGGAGTCGCTCTACACGTTTTCACATCGATTTGTAGAACTGTTTTGAAAAGGGTATTTCTAGATCCATGTGTTCCAAATGCAGCCAAATTCATCCGATGGCGCTCACAATGCATGCACGGGGTATCTTACACGTAATAGCCATCGCATTAACCAACCCAGCGGATACTGAGATGGTGAATGGGGCGGGGGAGCAGGGAGGAGTATGTCGCGCGTGAAAAACTCCGGGTGTAAAAGGCAACGCAGAACTCACTCCCCGAGGAACCGAAAAAGACATTCACGACTCCCTCAGTGGAGCGAGCATGGAAAGTCAAGTGGCGGGGGTCGCCCCCAGTGATCGCGACTTCAGTCTGATCTCAGTCCCCAGCGGAACAGGACCACAACCCAAAGAAACGCGCTTTTTCCGGAGCAAAGAGCGGCCCCGATTTCAAAGTAGAAAAAATAAAACTGCTTGGGGGTGGAAGATGGCGGGGGGCGGGGAGGGAGGCGGGTCGCGGCGCTGGCTCCCGGGGCCGCGGCACGGCCTCCTCCGCGGCGCTGCCCGGGGCCCGGACCCTGCCCGGCGCTGCGCCCACCCCGAGGGTGCCAGACCCGCCGCGCCGCCGCCGCGCTCTCCCCGCCGCGGCCCCCTCCCCCGCCGCTTCCTCTCGCTCTCCCAGCCCCTTCCCCCACGTGTGGATGACGTCAAAATTCCGCGAAAAAGCCGCGTGGTGGCTCCCCGAGCGGAGGCGCGATTCCGCCGCCCAGCGGCCCCCTGCCGGGGGCGCCCGGAGGGGGAGAAGCGCAGAGGCGGCCGGTTCCTTCTCCTCCCGGGAGGCAGGGCCCCCCGACGCCGACCGCCGGACGCCCTCCGCCCCAAAGCGGATTGGAAAATTCACTTTTGTAAAGCAACTGTATTTCCAGAGCTATTTTCGGCCGCGTGAGGCGTGTCCTAAGCTGAATCAGACAGGAAGAGGGGGAAGTTCGGGTCTTTTAATTTTTTTTCTCCTAAGGGAGGGGAGTGAGATGCTAGGTGGGTGACAGACGGCAGGCGCTCGCCTTCTTAACTCACGCCTGTCGCATCTGCCGGCTCAGGAATCCAGCCCCGTCCAAGGCGAAATTCGCCGAAAGGAGGGCGGATGCACAGGCCGGACGGACTCTGCCCCCCTCTAGCGCGCAGCGCCCCAGCGCCCCGGCGGGCGCGGCTGCGACCAGAGGGTCCCGGAAGCGAGTTCACACCTGCAATCGCACTGCCCGTCACCACCCACCCTCCTCCCCCGCGCTCTCCGCTTCCCGACGTTTCCCTCTTCTCCTTGTCCGCATTTTTCTACTTTGCCTGTCCCTCCTTCCTCTTGATGTGCCTGCTATGTGTCCCCTCGGATTTCTGTGTCCCCTCGCGTTTGCCAGTCGGGTGTTCGGTTTTGATTGACCATCCATCCCTCCACGGAGAAACACAAACACAGCTCCCCTCTTTGGGGGAGCCGAGGGGAAGGCAGTGGCTCCCATTTCTGAGCCTGAACTCAGTCGCTCCTCGCACCCCACCCGGCCAAAGCGCCCCTGGGCGGACAAGGCGGGACTCGAACTCGCGCTGCCCCCGGGCCTTGAGCCGACCTCGGAATCACCTGGCTGGCAGGCATCCGCCAGGTGAGCTTGGGAGTCTGTGTGCTTAGTGCTGCAGGCTCCTGCAGAAATGTGCCTATAAACGCCCAACACCCTGCTGCACCCTCCACCTCCAGGCTTTGTACACTTTCCAACCGAAACTCCAAAACGCTAGAGTAGAGGGTGGGGAGCCGGCCGGAAAAGGAATAAAAGTTCAATAAAACTGGCGTTCGCTGAAGTTTATCACCAGCGCTACACAGGATATATATATATATATATATACACACACACACACATATATATATATATATATATATTTTTTTTTTTCTGTGAAGGGTGAAAAGGAGGTAAGGAAAAACCAACCTTCTACCGCCCCTCGCCGCCCCCCACCCCCTCGCCAAAGTGATCAGTTTGGACTTAAAAGCCAGAGCACAGGCTCTTGCGCTTTTTCTCTAAACCTAAGTCTACACTGAAAGAAAATGTGCACTTTTGCCTAGAAGGCATCATGCCTTTTCCCGCGTGCTAGGTGGAGTGCATTTTAACAAGAAATTAGAGTTTTAACACATGGCCGGAGTGGCAACCAAAAGGGAAAACTCAGTTTCCAGTCCAAGCCTCCTAGAGACATTCCTGCCAACCTCCGCACCCTCTCACGCCCCACCCCACGTGTGAGAGTCTGCAAAACCACCGGGGATTGGATTCGATGGCGAGCTTCACGCTCGGGAACAGTCGGTAATCGGAAGGGGAAGTGGACAGGGGAACTTCAAGAGGCCAGCCTGCCACGCGGGAAGCGCCCGAACTTGCGGGTCTCCATGAATGCAGAGGGCGCCGGGAAGGGGGGGGCATCCGGCCGCGACCCTCTCTGCCCCTCCCATTCGCTGCCCCCTCCCCGCTGGAATTTCTCTGTAAAGCAGGACGGAGTGGGGGGAGGGGGAGAGGGAAGGGGCGAGAGGGCCCTCGGCTCACTCCCGAGACGTGAGGACTCGCCACCCAGGCATTCTCCTCGGGGTGGGCAAGGCCCCGGGACGACCACCCGCTTCTTCCTCGCCCCCCCCTGCCCCCACTTCGGGAGACCCAGAGCTCGAGATGCCTTTCCCCGGGTGGGGGGGAGTGTGCGGGGAGGTGGGGGTGGAAGAGACCTTGCTCGCAGAGCTATCAAGTGATGTCCAGAGGCTGGGAGCCCCGGTGGCCTCTGTCCTTGCCTGTCGGGTTAGATTTATACTTTAAAAATACCTCCCGCGCTCCCTCCTTTTCTCCCCTCTCCCCGTTGCAACTTTCTTTGATCCGCTTAAAGGTGGCTTAGGTGAAATTGGAGTAATTCCCTTATGGGGGGTCTTAAAATGTAAGTGAATGTATTTATCCGGGGTGACTCAAAAGCTTCAGTCCGGAAGTCCAACGTGACTAAAATCAATAGGGGATTGTTCGGGACCGACTGTGTGCGGGTGAACACGGTGTTCGGCCCGGGTGTCATCCGCGGCGCTGGACTGTTTCATTTTGAGTTTGCAACTTGGGTTTTTCAGCGAGCTTTTTTTCTTCCTGAAAGCTAATGGCTTCCACAGCAATTAGACATTTTCCTCGCCCGCCCCTTCCCTCCCCTTTCTTTACATATAGGAGATGGCATACTCATTCCCGCTGCTATTGATAAGGTCGGAGGCGGCCGGGCCTCTCCCCAGCTTTCGCCCGCCCCAGCGCCCGCTCTCCCTCCGCCCTCCCTTGGCTTCCTTTTGATGTAGTGGGGAACGCGTCCTACTAAAAAAAAAAAAAAAAAAAAAAAAAAAAAAAAAGTAATCTGCCCGGTAACAATCAGCGCGCAGTAGCAGGAGCCCCAGAGCTATTGGCTATGCAAATAGAGGGAGGGGAGACGGCGCCCCAAACTCTTACTCACCCTTTTAAAGCGATATCCCCTCCTTTCCCCCCCACAACCCCTTCCGCCCCACCCTCGTTTAAGGAGGCTGGCTCCGGGGCCTGAGTTAATCGCTTGCACCTCTGGTTTCTTTGCTCCCCTCCTCCGCCTTGCAGAGAACCTAGTGTACGGCTCACCCTGCCCGCGCCCCACCCTGCCTTGCTGGCTCTCCGCGCCCCTGCCGGGGCCCCCTCTCTCGGTGAGGGAGGTACTCGGTCGGCCTCGGTGTGCCCAGAGAGCTCAAGCCACGCCATGCCCGCTGCACGTGCCAGCTCGGCCAGCACACCAGGGCGCTGGTCTGTCCCCTTCCTCCTTGACATACACCGAAGGGCAGGGTGGGGGTGGGGGGTGACAGGAGGAAGGAGGTGAGGAAACGCCACCAGATCCTATCTCCCGTAAAGACAGCCTTGACTGAAGGATGCGTTAGAGCACGTGTCAGGGCCGACCGTGCTGGCGGCGACTTCACCGCAGTTGGCTCCCAGGGAAAAAGCCTGGCGAGTGAGGCGCGCAACCGGAGGGGTCGGCGAAGATGCGGACGAAGGACCGAGGGTGGAGGCCTCATGCCTCCGGGGAAAGGAAGGGGTGGTGGTGTTTGCGCAGGGGGAGCGAGGGGGAGCCAGACCTAATCCCTCACTCGCCCCCTCCCCCTCCCGGGCCATTTCCTAGAAAGCTGTATCGGTGTGGCCACGCTCAGCGCAGACACCTCGGGCGGCTTGTCAGCAGATGCAGGGGCGAGGAAGCGGGTTTTTCCTGCGTGGCCGCTGGCCGCGGAGAAACCGCTGGGAGCCCTGCCCCCGGCCTGCGGCGGCCCTAGGCGCTGCACCGCGTCGCCCCACGGGCCCCCAGAAACACTATGGTTTCTGCTCGAGGATCACATTCTATCCCTCCAGAGAAGCATCCGCCTTCCTTCCTCACACGCACCCCTCCTTCTTCTTTTTCCTCTGCACACAGTCTGCAGGGGGGCAGAAGGGACGTTGTTCTGGTCCCTTTAATCGGGGCTTTTGGAACAGCTTCGAAGTTATCAGGAACACAAACTTCAGGGACATGACCTTTATCTCTGGGTATGCGAGGTTGCTATTTTCTAAAATCACCTCCTCCCTTATTTTTCACTTAAGGGAACTATTTCCAAATTGTCTGAGGTCACCCCATCTTCAAACAATCTACCCTACGTTCCTGGATCTTAAATCCAAGGGCAGAAGTATTAGGATCCGTTTTGAAGAAGCCAAAGTTGGAGGGTCGTATTTTGGCGTGCTACACCTACAGAATGAGTGAAATTAGAGGGCAGAAATAGGAATCGGTAGTTTTTTGTGGGTTGCCCTGTCCGGGGCCCCTGGCATGCAGGGCTGGATGGAGGGAGAGGGGTGGGGGGGCGGGGGACTGCGTTTGAAGTTAGGTCGGGCCAGCTGCTGTTCTCCTTAATAACGAGAGGGGAAAAGGAGGGAGGGAGGGAGAGATTGAAAGGAGGAGGGGAGGACCCGGAGGGGAGGGAAGGGGAGGAGGAACCAGAGCGGGGAGCGCGGGGAGAGGGAGGAGAGCTAACTGCCCAGCCAGCTTGCGTCACCGCCTCAGAGCGGAGAAGAGCGAGCTGGGGAGAGCGAGACCAGTTTGAAGGGGAGGACCGGTGCGAGTGGGGCAGCCCGGAGGCTCTGCTCGCCCACCACCCAATCCTCGCCTCTCTTCCGCTCCACCTTCTCTCTCTGCCCTCACCTCTCCCCCGAAAACCCCCTATTTAGCCAAAGGAAGGAGGTAAGGGGAACCCTTTCCCCTCCCCTTCCAAAAAACAAAAAGAGAAAAACACTTTTCCAGACCGGAGAAAGCAGGGGAGAGAGGGGTCGCCGGGCTGGCCATGGAGCTGCTGTGCTGCGAGGTGGACCCGGTCCGCAGGGCCGTGCGTGACCGCAACCTGCTCCAAGACGACCGCGTCCTGCAGAACCTGCTCACCATCGAGGAGCGCTACCTTCCGCAGTGCTCCTACTTCAAGTGCGTGCAGAAGGACATCCAACCCTACATGCGCAGGATGGTGGCCACCTGGATGCTGGAGGTACGTCGGCGGGCGGCGCTCGCTAGGAGCCAGGACCCCTCCCGGATTCTCGGGTCCCCGGCCGGAGCCCTAAACCTGGGAGAGGGCAATCCCCGCGCCGACCTCTCGGCTCCTGTGCGGGAGGTCACCGCGCGCCTTTTGGCGAGACGCGTGGCTTCTTTACTGTTCCTCTCCAGATAAACTGGGGAGGGAGAGGAGGGAGGAAAATCTGGGAGAAGCGAGGCTGCCCTGGGCGGGGGTGGGGGAGCATCCCGCGCGCGTGTGCCTGCATGTGGCTGCCTCTTCTTCCCACCCCCCTCGAGACCTGTCTTTTGCGAAGCCGCCGCGGCTGCTGGCGCTGCGGTCAGGAAGGGAGTCGGGGCCTGAAATCGGGACCCCAAGTAGAAAGGCAGCCCCCCAAAAGGCCCGAGCAAATTCGTCTTGGCCTCAGGTCCCCGCATGTGGTCGCGACTCCGCGCTGGCACTTCAGGGGGGAGGTGGAGGGAGGAGGGAGAAGGAGAGAAACGGGGAATTCAGGAGCCCCGGAAGTCCCATTGAAGAAACGTGTGTTTCGGGGGAACCCAAAAGAACCACTTCTTGCCCCTCACTCCAAGTCTTTGCCCAGTGAGCCGTGTGCCCACGTATGCACAGCTCTGGACCTGCCGTGGTTTCGCCATGTTGCTTTGCAAACTCCCCTTGGAAAGGCTGGGAAACGTCGCCCGCTTACCCTCGCACCCCATTATCCCGGCCACCCCACTTTTAATCGTGCCCTCTCCCCCACCCCCCACCTCGCGAAGGTTACTTACAGTTTGGTTTTCCAGCTTCCTCGGTGCGGAGATTTGGGTGGGGTAGGAAGGGGGGGGAGGGGGTGTGTGTAGGGGGGATATCGGGTCACCCCTAAAAGAGAGGTTGGAGCCCCCCGTGCCTCTTTCCAGGGCTCCCTGCTCCCGTCTTTCCCCTAGCTCGTCACCACGTTCCCTAGTTTCTGTCCTTGTGGGCCGCAGCCGGACACTCCCGCCGCGGCGCTCACCCCTTCAAGTTTCCTCCCGGGATCCAAAGCCCCAGGAGTCGGAATACAGACCTTTCTGGCACCCGAAACCTCCCTTTCGGGAAGCCTGGCTCCTCTTTGGGGTTTTCACGCCAAAAGGGCTTTTCTAGGATATTTCCTCGATTTTTAATTATTTTTTGAAACCGTCCCCCCCCCTGCTCCGACTCCAGCTGCCGAGGCTGCGGCGCTCTTCCTCCTCTCCTCCCTCCCCCTCTCTTCCCCACCTCTCCCCACCCGCCCCCCCAATAGCGGCCCCTGGGCCGCAGGGACCCCCCCAGACATTTTTTCCAATTGTCGGGAATGATAGAGGAGGATCTGGGGATCCGGATGAGACCAAGAAGTGGACCCCCGGAGCCTCCAGAATATTTTTATTGATTTTTTGAAAAGATGACGAAATCCAAAAAAGAGTGAGTGAGTTAGAGTGCGCGAAGGAGTAGCCAAAGGGAGCGTCGCGGAGCTGCCGCGGCTGCTGCGCACTTCCCCGACTCCCCGTTTTGGAGCTGTAGTTCACCCCCTTTTATAGGCTCCCTGGAATACCAAAGCACGTATGGGCTATTCTGATTCACCCCAGTTTCCTCATCTTTGTTCTTTATTCTTATCACCCATTTTACTCCCCTCCCCCTCCCCACAAAAAATTAAATTTTTTTGTTCCCATAGATGATGCTTTTTCATTCTTTTTCTCTTTTGCTGATGCTCTGCTCTCCACCCCCGCCCCCCAACCCTCTCCCACTCCCACTATAGGTCTGTGAGGAACAGAAGTGCGAAGAAGAGGTCTTCCCTCTGGCCATGAATTACCTGGACCGTTTCTTGGCTGGGGTCCCGACTCCAAAGTCCCATCTGCAACTCCTGGGTGCTGTCTGCATGTTCCTGGCCTCCAAACTCAAAGAGACCAGCCCGCTGACTGCGGAGAAGCTGTGCATTTACACCGACAACTCCATCAAGCCTCAGGAGCTGCTGGTAATGACCGGTCCCTTCTTCCCTTCCTTTCTGCGATTCCCGCTTTCCCCTGGCCAACAATATGCCTTCTTCTCACCACTTCCAGAGCGGATTCTTGGGATCCAAAATGACCCCACCAATAGAATTTACACACTGACGGGCAATAACTCATTTAATAGGAAACCACTGTCTATATTTTTTGTGTTCCTACTATGTGCCCAGGCTCCGTGCCCAGCACTGAGGCAACATCTGTGAATAAGATCCTCGAGGAGATCTGGTGGTGAGACTCACTTGCAATTGTGTATGCATGTGTGTAGGGGACGCGTGGAATATTTTAATTAACAGTGATATTTTAATTAAATTCCAAATTTTCAAAAATAGTCTGAGAACGTGTTCACATGATAGGTACGTGGCTGCGGTGTGTGTCTCCTAAAGACTTGGAGTTCAAAGGTAAAGCCCTCTGCATCTACAAAACCTCAAGATACCAACACATTAATAGCTGTTCACTAAATATCAGTCCATTGACTTTGAGCAAAGTCAAAACGTGGCCTTTCACTGAAGAAGTCCGAGGCCTGGGTTCCTACCTCCAGTGGGACTGTGACCTTTCTACAACCCCAGGGATCCTGTCTTATCTCTGGTTTTCTACCAGGGAACCTCTTTCCCACCTGATCTAACTCCTTTTCCCTGCAGCTTGACATATAAGACGGCCATATTGCAGCTGTACTGGATGGAAGAGCGGCTCCAAGGCCCACCTTCCGTGGTTTGCACACCCCTCTTTGCACTGTGTAGAAAGGCACCCCCTCCTTCCCCCCCTCCCCCTCCTTACTGGCAGGGCCTGCACAAAGTCCACAGGGCTGAGGCTGGCTTCTTGAACTGAGCTCTTTGTGAGGAGCCTCTTCCTTTCTGGGGCTGTGCTGCCATCTAGTGGAAGACATGCACAAGGTTGGGGGAGGAATTGCCGAGAATGTGGAGAGGGGCCTGAATGACTTCACCTTTGAACCGCTGCCAGATTTGAGCTGCTTCTGGTTTGGTCCGAGAGGCCTAGAAAGGTGCTGTCTTCTGGGAGATCTGCTTCCTTTAATAACGGTGCAAGACCAGTGGTTCGTACTCGCGTTACCCTGTGAAGAGGAAGGGCTGGCATTTCAAGCCATCTTTGAAGATGTTGGTGGTTTAGTAGTTTATTTAGGTCCCTTTACCCCAACTGTCCACAGAAAGCCAAGGGCAGACTTTAAAGCTTATGAAAAAAACATTGTTAGAATTGGGAACCAATTTGACTTTCTCATGAGAGAGCAGGAAAAATAATCTTCATATGATTCTTTTGTTTCAAGAGGATGGTGAACTGAGATGTTCTTCAGGACACCCAAATCTTTCCAAGACTAGCCAAGCACTATATTGCTCCAAACAAACTTGGCTGTTTCCTGTTCCCTTTCCCTTTATCCCAGAAGTTGGGATTTGGTAGAGTCCTATTTTACAAATGAGAAGGCTGAGGCCTGGGAGGGAAAGGGAGTCACCCCTGCCCCACAGCTCTGGGACTGGTGCTCTGGTTGCTGGTTTAGCAAATGAAAGAGATTCCAGGTTCTCCAGGTGAATGGGAGAGGGGGTGCAGTGACAAACAGGCCCTGCCTCTGATTCTGATGACAGCTCAGTGGATAGGCATATTTTCTGGTAGCACATACAATATTTTTAATGTTTTATTTTGGACTGTTTCCCTTTGAGCACAGTTTCCCATAAATATCTCAGTGAAAGAGGGAAACAAAGTTTTTGTTCAGGTGGGTTGCTAGTGAGAGACCCAAAAGAGACAGGGTTGTGTGGTCCCCACAGGTGCACCGACGGATGCTGTGACACTAAGCAGGCACCTTCACCTTGCCCCGAATCACCTCCACCTGCAAAATGGGTCTACTAATGACCATGTGGTCCTTTAGTCATAATGACAACGGCCCCTTGAAACATTTAGGTGAAAGGGCTGGGGGTCATATCCCCAAAATCTCTGCCTGATATGTCAAAGGGGAAAGTTTGAACAGCAGAGAGATAAAGGCACTTTTTGGAACTAAGTAAAAGCAAGCTAATTGGTTGCCAAGGAGTTGGGCCAAGGAACCTTATTTTGAGCTTTATCTGTGTGCATCATTTTTCCATGAAGATTAAAAAGACTATTAGTTCGGTGATAGAGACATATACAATAAATTACCATGAAAGGGCCACAATGACCTTGGCCGTATCTCGTTGTAGGTTCAGCCTTCTGGGTGGGCGGGAAGCAGTATCGCCGGCAAGTCAGGGTTGGGAGGGAGGGGGTAAGGGGAGCTGGAGTGGAAACGAAATAGAAGAAAATAGAATCTTGGCAACAGCTACCTGGGCTCTCATTATTTTCAGTGGAGCCTGACATTTGAAGCATAAGAAGAGCTGTCAACAACTTCAAAGCTTGAGGGGCACATTGACACATGGGCCCGCCTTACAATCTAGCAGCCACGTCCTAATGAGCGGCCTTAAAACTGGTCTGGAGCCCAACCCCCAACCCCCTACACCAGGTCAGCCTGTGGAGTTTAGATTCTCCTCTTCTCTTCCTGCCTTCCCCTCCAGGAGTGGGAGCTGGTGGTGCTGGGGAAGTTGAAGTGGAACCTGGCAGCTGTCACTCCTCATGACTTCATTGAGCACATCTTGCGCAAGCTGCCCCAGCAGCGGGAGAAGCTGTCTCTGATCCGAAAGCATGCCCAGACCTTCATTGCTCTGTGTGCCACCGGTAAGATGAGGCTTGAGCCAGGGAGGGAGACGGGAGAGATATTTGGGAGACGTCCAGGGAGAGGCAAAAGGCCGTACAAACTTTGATTTTAGTTGAGGAGCTTAGAGGAGGGGTGGTCTTGAGTAGTCTAAAGTCCGAAGTTTCATTCCTGGGTTGCCTTTTTTAACTTTATCTGAGCTTTGTATATTCGCTTTCTCTGCTAAACTCATAAATGGTTTATGAGGACAGGTGTGGTTAAGGCAAAAAAAAAAAAAAAGAGTGCCTGTTAAAATATTCTTTATGATGGCTAAAGTGCTCTTTGAAGATTATACACACTGCTCACTGGTTGTGTTTAAATCTTTAATCTTTTAAGGAAAAGGATGGCTTGGAGATAAGCCCAAGAGGAAATCTGGGGGGGATGGGGGCAAATACAGGTTAAAGGAACAATGTCAAGATAAATATGCTGCCTTGATTAGTGGTAAGGGAGACCAAAGGAATTCTTTTTTTTTTTTTTTTTTTTTTTTTACTGTAGGGCATTTATGGCCTTCTAGCTGTTCACTTCTCTAGCTGTTTGCCCCACTGGGCAGAGGAGTGAACCTGGTTGGCGTTCGGTAAGGCTTGGCTTTCTGAGCGCTGGGTTCTGATGGTCTCACTTCATGTGGAGGTGTTTTGATTTTGGCTGCAGCCTTTAACATTGCAATTCTGCCTGCCACGGGGATCCCACAATTGATACATAGTTCCTCCTGGCCCATTTGCTTTATATTTTCCTAATAAACTGAAGGCAGTGGTTTGCTATTGTCTTATTAAACAGCCTTGGCCAGTGTCTACTGGTTTTCTTTTTTTTTTTTTTTTTTTCTTGGTAGCGGCCATGGCAGAGACCCCGGAACCTTACTCATCCAAGGCAGAGATGTCAGCAGTTCATGTTTTGACAGTCAGAAACCTTAGGTTAAAAGCTGATCACTTGGGAAGACCTTTTGGTGTGGTTCACCTCACATTTGCCAAGAGTAGTTAAATTGCTAGGTGGACTCAGGTGGTAACTTTTTTCAGTAGGTTGTTACATGTTACTCGTGAGTGCTACAGATGATTATATGATGTACAATGTAGTGCATATGCCCTGTGCTCACAGTCGGAAGGTCAGGCTTTGCTACATATCAGTGGGGTGACCTTTGATTGACTGCTTAACCTCTCTGAACCCCAGCTTCTTCATCTCCAAAACAAGCCTATTGATACATCATCCTGTGGCCTTTTCCGAGCAGCTAGGAAAATTAAAATCAGAAAGGTGATGCACGTGGAAATGCTTTGTAAACCAGAAGTGCAGGTTGGACCTTCACTAATTGTGAAAATGCTACCATCTCCGATGTTAACCCTGATTTTAACTGTTCCGGCTAAAGTGGATATGACAGCTCTCCTTTACTGGCTGCCCTTGTCTGTTTCTAGCAGGACCTGTGTGTTCTGCACTTGTAGGCTTGAGTGTGGCGTCCTTCCCACCTCCTGCCTGTTCATCTAGGGCACAGGTTTCAACCCTTTGCTGGTTTTTTGTAGTCCTGTTCTTCTGGATGCAGGCCAGGCCTCATGGCGTGCACATGCGCCCCGTGCGCCTTGGTGGGAGAGTCCATTGTCCTTCCTGTAGCCCTGGGGGTGGTTCTTAGGACCCCTGTGGACCCTGCTGCCTTTTAGATAGTGGTCACTCTGGCTTCCTTCCCTTCCACTCTCTGGCAGGGGCCCGAGAGGTCAGTCCTCCAGTGACCTGTCATTTTGTCTCCCAGGCTCAGCTGTCTCCTTCCTCTCTCATTTGATTCACTGTGGGGGAGGGGTCAGCCAGTTCTTTCTGTCTGGCCCAAGGACAGCTGACCCCGACCCTAAACTCCCCCACTGCCCAGCTGTTGATAGCCAGAGCTCTGATTCGACATTGTCTCTGGACTAACAGATCTTTTGGGGTCCATCCACCCCTTCCTCCTCTCGGATCTCTGATTGGGGTAGGGGTGCTGGGTGGAGTTACCCGGGTGTGGGCAGATCCCCAGATTCCGTCTAGACCCATTCTCGAAAACTGGGGATCCCATCCCCCATCCGTGGCCTTCTTGCCCAGATCTTTGGGCTGGCTGCCAACTCCGGGGCCAGAGTAGGGAGCCTGGGATTCAGGGACTGAGGACAGAGGCCCAAAGGGAGACAGAGGCAGTTATAAAGACTGTGTTTTGGGGACCTTGAACTAGCTTTGGTCAGGGACTGGGAAAGGACACCCCCAAACCAAATTAAAATCGTGCGCTAAGCACGAAGCCTCAGGCGTGGACTGGGCAGAGCAGAGGGAGGTCCTGGGCAGTTTCCTGGGTCTGGAAAGGATGGGCCTGCATCGCAAGACGTTGCTTTCCCTGATCTGCATCTGGGTTTGTGCAACTGACCGAGTCACATAGAATCCTGGCTGCGTGGAGTTTTACAGCAGTTGGCCTCACAATACTAACACCAAAGGCTGCTTTTCTTGAAGGAAACACCTTCCATGCAGAGGAGATTGTGCATTATAGGGCCAGAGTATGATGAATGGGTGAGGACCCAGGACTCTGGCCAGTAGCGGGCACAGAGTGGCTGAGGACCAGAGGTAGGAGATGCGGATTCCCCAGCCCGAGCTGTTGCTCTCACCTGCCCCTCACATCCCACCCTTCTCTCCTTTTCCCCCAGTCCTGGATGTTCGTCCTGGAGCTGATGAAACACCTGTGGCCAGGGTCTTGGAGGCCCATAGTGGGTGGAGGGTGGGGGTCCCGAGAGATGGCAGCCAACCCTCAGGCTGTGCAGCTATTTGATGGGAAGAGCTGGTTGTGAAAGAGCTGGCAGTGGTTCTGCAGTGTGTGGGGAGCGTATGTGTGTGTGAAAGGGGAAGGGAGGGCGGGAGAACACAGAGGGACTGTGGGAAGTGTGGCGAAGTGGCGGTCTTGCTTTATGGGGCTCTAGGGTAAGATGGTGGCAAGGCAGAGAGGAGCCCTCCTTCCTTCCCTGCTCAGCCTGAAATGGCTTCTGGAAGAGGGAGGGCCGCAAGGACAGGGTATCCCTCTGCAGCAGGTCCTGGTCAGTGCAGGCATGGGTGGGTTGGGCGGGGGATCTTCCTGACTACAGCTCCTAGCATTCCCATTCCTGGAGTTCCCAGAACTGGGGAAGCAGAACTGAGCCATAGCTTCCCTGGTTGCAGCTCTGCTGATAGAGCACCCAGGTCTGCAAGCGAGGAAAGAAGACCGTTGGAGATGAGCCGGGATCACACTCTGGCATTGGGAGATTCTTGACGTGTGGTATCATGCTCGGTGGATGATTCCAGTTAGTTTAGCAGAGCCAATGGCGTTGAGTTTACACCTGGCAGCGGGGAGGGGGAGGTGCTCACCCTCCCTCCCCAGGCACCCACATCCCCTCTTTCTTCACTAGAAGCCCACCCTAAGATGCTGCACCTTGCTCTTTCTGCCGCACGCAATAGCCACCACTAGGCCTCCCCACGCCAAGGCCAGAGTCCCAGTGTTGACTATAACCCATTGTGCTGTCCTAGCCCCTGCTCTGGCTTTACCTACAGGTGTTCCCTCTGATTCCATCCCCAAGTGAGAGGGAGATGGTGGTGGCCCGGAGAAGTTCCGTGATTTGGCCCTTGATCTAGAGTGGGAGATTCACCTTGAGGGGTGCTGGGAAGGAAGAATGGAAACCGTCTGTCCATCTGCAAGCCTCTGAGCTGCCCCTGAAGCTGAGAGGTCATGGGACTGAGGGGAAGTCGTTAGCATGCCCTGTGGGGACAGGCAGCCAGGCATTTTGGTGCTTGCCATCTCTCTTCTCTGCAGATGTAAGATGAATGGGTAGCAGGCTCCTCATCGCCCTCCAACCAGCCCCCTCCCCAGCTCCTCCCAGCAGGCCTTGCATGGGCCTTCCCTTGTTGTAGCAGTCCTGCCCCACGAGGACAGGGTATGCTGGTCCTATTCTGGGGGTGGCAGGTGAGGGGCGTGCCCAGTGATGTCCCTGGCCTGAGAACACTCTGGTTCTGGCCCTTTGAACTTCCACCTGACTGCAGGTTGGAGAAGAAGAGACAAGGGGAAAGCCTGACCTGGCCTTCCCTTTCTTCTTCAGCCTCAGAGTGCGTATCTCTGTCCCCCATTGGTGAACAGGAGCAAAGCCATCACCCCTGCCCCCCACGACCTTGGCCACCGTAGCCAAAATGATAAGTGCTAAACTTACTGGGCAGGGCCGTGTATTCCATGGTTTTAAACTTATTTAGCTCTGAACTCTTTCTTCAGTAAAATCCTACCAAGAAGTACAGATACGAAGCTGATGAAATGCAGCACTTCTCAGGGCCCGTGCAGGTGAGGGAGCCCAGTGGGACCCCCAGGGGCTCTCAGGGCGTCCTTCGGAGGATAAGCCATTTGTGCTTGCTGGTGCCGGGTCTGGAGCTGGGACCCAAGTCCTTTGACTCCTGAGCCAGAGTGCCACCTTTGGGGCTTTTCCCCCACTTCTGACATGAAAGGCTGCCCTATCCTCCTGAGTGGTATATGGGAGGTGACCTTGAGGAGCTGGTCAGTTTCCAGTAAGTTATGAAGAGCTCTGGATCCGGAGTCCCAAAATCTCATCCAGACCCCAGGCCCAACACTCGCAGTGAGTGACATGAGCCAGATCACTTCATCTCCCAATACTTCATTGATTCACCTGTAAAAGGAGATGTTTGAAACAGATGAATTTTAGCTCCTTTTTATTTATACCTCACCATCACCACCGCCATCATGAGCAAGCATGCAGCCCACACCAGAGCTGCCCCGGTGCCTGTGGGTCCAGCTGGGATTCCCCTAAGGTGTGTCCCTTGCTTCCACCACTTTGCCGGGAGGGAGGCGGGAATGTCGGGTGTTCCTGGTTATGTGGGCATCGTTCCTGGCTCGGGTGAACTGCATCTGAATGAATTGTGGAATGTGCTGGGTTAGCGTTGCCAACTTCTCTCGTCCATTCGCTGAGTGTTCGTGGGGTTCTTTTCATTCCCCCGCGGGGCTGCACTTTCTCCCAGTTCTGCAAAGCAGCAGGAGACTTTGGGGACTCGATGATGTCATTTCTGGGACACATACACAACTGGATAGTGACAGATTCTCCAGGAAGCACAGAGCCCTCATTCTTCCTGGCCTGCTTGGCCTGCTCCCTGCATCTGCCTGCAATCCAGGGATGCGGGCGCCTTTCTCCTCATCTCTCCAGACACTGGAGAGCATCTCCAGTCAGAACTCCCCACCACAGTCCTGCAGGAAGTCCCAGGAGTGAGAGCAGAGGAGGGGCAGGTTGCAGAGGATGCTGGCTGACATTCGTTGCTTGCCTTAAACCAGGCACTGTGCTTTTACAAGGATAATTTTAAATTAATCCTCAGAACAACACTACGACGTAGGTATTGCTATTCTTATTATTTGCAGATCAGAAAATGAAGACTCAGAGAGGTCAGGTAACTTGCCCAACTTCACACACTTGGTAGGTGGTAGATGGAGATTCAACCTCAGTCTGATTCCAGAGCTAATACTTTGAACCAGGGAGCTGTGTTCTCCAGAGGTCTGTTTTGGTTGGAGGAGAGCTGGAGGCCTAGGCCCTGGGACGGCCTCTGTTCCCCATGGCAAGGTGTGTGGCTGCTCCTGCTCTCTTTAGATCCCCAGATGCTGCAACCTGGAGAAAGGACCTCCTGGGTCTGGTGGGGACTGGGGCAGGAGTGGAGCTGTCCAAGCTCCATGCACTTCACCTTCTAGCTCGGAGCTTTTTGGGTCTACTCTCCAAATCCTTCCCATCTCCCTGGAGAGTCTTCTGAGAAGTGTCTCAAATGCTCCTCTTCACTCTAGAGCCTCCTTTCTTTTCTCTTTTCTTTTTTTTATTGGAGACAGAGTCTTGCTCTCGTCACCCAGGCTGGAGTGCTTGGCATAATCTCTGCTCACTGCAACCTCCACCTCCCAGGTTCAAGTGATTCTCCTGCCGCAGCCTCCAGAGTAGCTGGGAGTACAGGCGCGCACCACCATGCCTGGCTAATTTTTGTGTTTTTAGTGGAGACAGGGCTTCACCGTGTTGGCCAGACTGGTCTCAAACTTCCAGCCACAGGTAATCTGCCCGCCTCGGCCTCCCCAAGTGCTGGGATTACAGATGTGAGCCACTGTGTCCAGCCTTCAAGAGCCTCCTTTCTTTGAGAAGTTTCTTTAGAAGTTATCCCTATGGTAGTACAGACCTAGCCATTATAGCACACCATCCTCTACTATCCAATGCATTGATGCCCAGCCTTAAAAAGTCTTAATGTTGTGCATTTTGGGGGGAGTCCTCCATGCTGCCTGGAACAGGGAGGAGCACATTGTAATGAGTCAATGAAAATGGATCGCCGATCAGTTCATTGCCTCTCTCTGCTGCAGGAGGAGGGATCTCAGGAAGTTGCAGCATCTCACCTCTCCAGGTGGGCAATTAAGGATGGAGAGGGTACACCCTCACCCCGGAGTGTGCCTTTTCTGCACCAGCGTATAGCTTGTTGGCATTTTTGATCAAGAGACTTAAGAGACTGCTGATAAATTTTTACCTGGCTTTTATTTGTTAAAATAATATTATGCGAAAAATTTACAAACTCATCTGTGTTTCTCCCACCTAACAGAACAGCTTTGATTTTCTGTGCATCCTTCCGGTACATCCATAGGCATGTATGTACGTAGGTACCTATGGTTGTAATGTTCATCGTCGCATGCATGCATGCAATTTGGTTTTCTGCTTCCTTCTTCTGAGTGGATATTGCGACCATTTCTCCATCCTGTCGTAGCGACAAAGCTGATGGTTTCCAGGAATGGCTGCATTGGGTAGGTGGAACTTTCCACAGTTGAGGGTGGGGGTTGGCTAGTTACAGCTAGGAAGCTAGTGCACAGATGAAATGATGTTTCATTTTTCTGTTTTTCTTTCTGTTCAGTATCCCCTCCCGGTAGAGAGGGGGATGTCCTTGAGAGTGGTCCTGGAGCAGCCCTGGTGCTGGTGCCACGGGGAGGTAGCGCTGCTCTGTGGAGATGGCTGCTTTGTGATTTCGCCGGCTGCTAGTGGCCGCAATACATTCTATCGTCTCCTCATTGTTCTTCTCCTTGGGAATCATTCCCATTCCAGATCCTCAAAGAGCAAACTAGAGCTGTAAGGCACCTGGGACATTATCCTGCCCACGATCTTTAAACTCTTTCTGACCTAAGCCATGAAGGAAGAAATACATTTTATAACACAACTCAGGATACTTGTACAAGTATATCAAACGGATACAAAAGTTTCTCCGAACAATATTTACTCTTCAGTACATGCAGTGAGCCTGATACTTTCTATCCTACTCTATTTGGTTAAAGGAGAACAACAACAAAAAATGCTGGTCACGACCCACAGATGCATTTCATGACCCATTAATGACCTGCAGCTAGAAGTTAGAAAAACACTTGTCTCACCCAACCAGTTATTAGACAAATAGGAAAGCAAGCCTTTGGGAAGAGGAAGTGATTTGCCCACAGTCCCACGTCTGGACCTAGCTGGAGGGCTGATGTTGCCTCAGTATTTGACTAACCTGGGGGAGAGGTGGGGCGTGCTCAGGGATCCAGAGGAAGATGCTCCTCTCCTGGGTAGCAGGCAACAGAGGGCAGCACGGCCGCCATCCTGGTCTCCAGCGGCTCTTCTCCTCTGGCTGTGGGAACACGCTGCTCCTTTGGTGCCACTCTGAGCTGCTGAGAGGCAGCCAAGTTCAAGCACAAAGTGCTCCCCTATTCTGTGGGACGGGACAATGTCCCCAGGAGGACTCCCCTGAAAACCTTCTTAGTAAAACGAAAAGGGAGGTGGAGTCTCCCTGTGCCACTGGTGCACCTGTTCCCCCATGCCTGCTGGCTTCCAGAAGTTCATTTGTATGCCAGTAATAAGAGTTGGTTTTGCTAGCAGTGGGACAGCAGAGACGGGCATGTGTGAGGTGCTTCCCGGTCTGAGGCCTGTGGCAGAGGGAAGGGAGGGCCGGGGATGCTTTCCTGCCCCTTCCCTGGCAGATGCTCCCACCCAGGCCTTTGTGGGCCCAGGGCCATGGGCCGGCTGCCCCGCTTGTGTTATGAATGTCACAGGGGGGAGCTAACGAGGTTATTGGGCAGAGAAGCACTCTCCTGTGACCCATGTGGAAGAGACCTACAGCAGAGCAAGAGGCAGGGAGGCCGGCTTTGTCACACCGTCCGTGGTGACAGAGAACATGAGAAGGCATAGGAGCGGCAGGTGGACAGCAGGCGTGGGCGTAGCACCATTATATACGTCCCTCAAGAGGTGGAGATGGTGAGAAGGCGATGGGAAAAAAAGCCAAGGAGACAGGCAGATGGCCAGGTTTGCTCTGCGTTCGTGATGGGAGGGGAGGGCTGTGCTTGGCTCAGGGATCCACAGTGTCTAACTTGATGCTGGGGCAGTGGGCCCACCATTAAAACAGCTGCTGTAGAAAATGCATTTGTAATAGAGCGTGTATAGGAAGAAGGGGAGATACGAGAGGGGCTGGTTTTGTAGGTTTAACCTGATTATTTTTGCTCTACGTTGAAGGGTGACCCACGGTTCCCTGTATGCTCTGTCTCCTGCCCCCACGTGCCCCTTCCATGTCTACACACAGTAAGTTCACTAGAGCAGTGCTAAAACTGGGAAGGGTATGCTTTGGAAGACTTACTGCACTCCAGGACCGTCACTGGGGTGATGACTGAAACTATACCCACTCTAATGTCATGTCAACGTGAGCAGGGGCAACTTGAACTCTCGGAAGTCTCAGGGGTCTCACCCATACCATTAGGGTGACGCTCTTGTGCACTGTCTGTGGCTGATGGGTGAATTAAACAGGACGTAACGTGTAGCGTATTGCATATGGTGGTCGTTGGTAGCTGTCGGCAGCAGTAACAGGGGGAAGTTGGCTGTCTTTATTTCCCCTTGATGGACGAAGCAGCTGCTGGATCATAGCCACCCAGCCCCTGGGGTCTGGTCTTCCAAGAGGAGCCCTCTTGAAAGGGAGCATCAAGTATTTGCTGTCAGAAATGGCAGTGGGTGGGGTTCAAGCCCCTCTGATTTATTATCCTCATTCTGCACTTCTCTGTAGCAAGTCACATTTTTTTCTCTTAGTAATAAGATGGGGACTTCAGGCTCATGAGTCATAACATCGAAACCAAGTCACCCGTCTGATTCAGATGCAATGATTAATCTTTGGTGCTTAGTTAGAGCCCTGTGTTGGGGTTAGAATCCTCTGCCCTAATGTTCTGAGGGTTCTTGCTGTTGGGCCAGAGGTTGGAAACTGGGTGGAATTCAGCCCTGACTCGCCCACTTGCTGCATTGCTGCTTTTCTCATTTACTTTTTTAAATCGAATCTTTTTTTGGGGGGGGTCATATTAATCCTTGATGCCTGTCCAGAGACTATAGCAACATCCCATCTGAATTAGCATTCTGCATAGATTTTGCCCGTTTCTCCCACCTCCTTGTCCTTTCCCTCCTTCTCACATCTGGAACCCCCGGTCTGTCCTGCTTGCATGGCCCATGGGGTACCTTATTTGCACAGGTCTCAAGCATTCTCTGCTCTGTTCCCACCATCACCTCCAGAGACCATGACTCGCTCACCTTGCTGCCCCCACCAGGGTCAAGAATGTTACCTCGGACATGCTTAATATGACTGGCATTTGGGGATTGGGGACCTTGAATCCTCTGTGCATTCATTGTGTGCAC
Source organism: Theropithecus gelada (assembly GCF_003255815.1). Lineage (NCBI taxonomy): Eukaryota > Metazoa > Chordata > Mammalia > Primates > Cercopithecidae > Theropithecus > Theropithecus gelada. Next base: position 100,414,091 of record NC_037679.1, on the reverse strand, counting down.
TTAGATAAGCTGCCTTCCTTCCCTGCCTCAGTCTCCTCCATTTAAATCTGGAACAGCCACGGTGATGGTAAATAAACACAGGCTTCTTGTGAAAGAACTCGAGGGAGGACATGCCTGTAGGGCACGGGGGTCACTCGTGCAGCTGACCCGCTGCCGTCCTGTTTCTGAGTCTCTGCAGTCTCGGGGAGCTCCAGGATCCGAATGCGTTCCGTGGCCTGACCTTCTGCCTCTCATTCCTTGCAGACTTTAAGTTTGCCATGTACCCACCATCGATGATCGCAACTGGAAGTGTGGGAGCAGCCATCTGCGGGCTCCAGCAGGATGAGGAAGTCAGCTCGCTCACTTGTGATGCCCTGACTGAGCTGCTGGCTAAGATCACCAACACAGACGTGGTAGGTGGCCGCCACCTTCTTGGCTAAGTCCAGATGTCTCTTCTCGGCTCAGGGAAAGAGACGACGGATTTGATGATGTTTTGTCAGAGGTATTTTTTTGGTGTGTTTTCTAAGATCGACATCAAGGGAGTACAAAGTTCAGCAGGTGACACGCCCTCTTAAGGTTCTGAAAAGCTGTGCACTACAAAATACAGAAGAAAATTCAGCAAGCAGATGCGGGGGGCAGGGGGCGGGAGGGCTGTTTACCGATGTTCCTCTATGGCGTGGGCTTCCCAGTGGGTCTGAGTTGTTGCTTCATTGCCATATTTGTACACGCTGCCGGGCTGCCTCTGCCCAGCAGTGAAGAGCCGCCGTGTCTGCTCACACACGCTGAGGCTGTAAGGCGCACAGAGGAGAAAGGAGAGCCAGGACTCAGCTGCAGTGGACGGAGCAGACACACAAGAGGTGCCCCACTGTGAGAACGGTGTCCGCCCCTGGCAAACCTCTCGACCCCTCCCCGCTCTCTCTTCCCTTTTGTTCAATGCAGTAATGGATGACAAAGTGCTTTCAAAAGACAAAGTGCCATACAAACTCAAGAAACTATTATTAGCTATGGAGCTTCCCCATTCTGTGTGCCCTGTGGACGGCTCAGAGGCTGTTACTTCCTGTTGCCAGAATTTGGAGTTCCTGAGAAGAAAGGTTTTGAGAGAGACCAGGGTCAAGTGAGACTCCGAATTGAATTGGTAGGAAGCTGCAGTCCTAGGGCGTCGGAGCCAGGACAGTGCTGAGAGGTCAAAGAAGCGGTTCCTTATTTTCCACGGGCAGGGCAGGGGTTGAAGTAACCAGCCAGGAGGGGCTGGGCGGTGGCTGAGCTGGGACTAGAACCCCCAAGCTCCGACTGCCCCCTGGAAACTTTCCACTCCACCCTTGCTGCCGCTCCTGGGATCTTTTGGTTTGAAAAAACCCTTGGGTTTAAAGTCAACCCGAGAGAGGGTTGTTGGCCCTGAGCCCTCATGCATCACCATGGAGAGGCTGAAGAATGCTGGGCACTTCACGATGACACCCTCTGGATGGCCCAGGGGGATTCAGATGCCCTCTGTGGGCTTTTATTGAGTGAAGGGATCATGTGATTTACAGGCCTATGGCTGAGGCCTGCCCAAGGGCTACTGAACAGATTAAACTTCACAGAGCCCACGGCTGCAGCTCGCTGGCTTCCTCTCCCGCCCACCTGGATTTTTCCTGGCGTTTGTTCCCCGCTCAGACAAATGGCGCGGGGAGATGCTGACCCAGCAAATCCGGGATCCTCCTCCGAGATAGTTCTTAGATATGGTTTTAAAATGCGGGCTCCAAACATAACGCTTTTTAAACGAGGGCTCCAAAACGCAGACTGAAAAGCTCCCTCCGGTGCAGCATGAAGAATGCTTTTCTAATCCTCCAGAGGAAAATCGTGGACAGGACTTAACATTTATAGAAATGGTACACTTTTTCCTCCTTTTCTCAGTGTCTCCAATTAAGGCTGCCTTACAAACAGGACTCCCAGCCAATTTAAGACAAGCCCTTCCTCAATGCCTGGAAACAAAGATGTCAGTGACAGGAGTTTGAGCGGCCACCCCCTCCTCCTGCCCCCAGGCATATTGTAACCTTCCCCACCCCCGCCGCGTGTTGATAGACCTGCTCTGATGGGCTGACCACCCTACCGGCTGCAGCCTTTTCCCACCTGCCTCTGTCCCCGCTCACTGATCGCACATGGACAGTGGTGTCAATTTCACTCCGGGGAGTTGCTGCTAAGTCTCTTGGCTTTTCAAGACTGCGGGCAAGTCAGTCTGTCATCTCATCTGGAGAAACTGTTTGCGTTTTTCTGATACTACGTAGCCAGTCCATTTAAGTCAGCTGACCAGCTCTGTCAAATGGACATGAAGTGGATACGAAGCTGGTGTAGGGGTGTGTCCTCCTATAAATCCCAACTGTTGGTCGAGTTGGTATCTCATTTCTATAATGGGCACACACCGTGTTTCTTAACTGGGGCTGCCTGTGTATGCCTCATTCACACCAGTGGGCCTGGGTTGAACATTTTCATACTTAAAAACCAAGAGCGAACGTAGTGAAATGTAAAATTCATAACACTTTTTCAAATACAAATCTGAGACCTCAGGAAGTTCCAGGCTTACCTCGGGCACCCTAGATGCTTGTCCGCTCTCCCTGAAAATGTTTTTAGTGGAAACGTTCAAGCAGCTCTGGGCTAGGCTCTGTGTGTGTGTGTGTGTGTGTGTGTGTGTGTGTGTGTGTCTGCAACTTCCCAAATGCTAAATCTTCTCCCATCCATCAACCTGTGTTCTCTGAAAAGCTGACGCTCAGAGGGAAGAAAAATGAAAGCACTAGAATTTAGAACACATTAGCATTTGGAGGGAGGTGATTTTGCTTCCTGAGCTCTGTTTACCATTTCATGAGTCAAGAAGTGGTGTATTTCCTTCATTCATTTCTGGAAGTCTTTAGTGAAGGCCCAGTTGTTGCTAGAAGTTGGGGTGGATGGGTGGCATGTGGGAAGTAGAGGATGAGATTCCTGCATTCAAGGAACTTAGCAGTCGTATGATGAATCAAGAGTAAAGCATGCAAAACCCTGGCAAATTAAGAACATAAATGAAGGTGTGCTAAGTAATGTGTTATGAACGCCAAATGCAGTAGGAAATCAGGCCGGAAGAAGGAGCTCGTGAGGCCTAATGTAGAATGCCGGCCTCCCAGAAGAGAAAATTGAGTGATAGAAACTGTTCTTAGAGTAGAGAAACAAAATGTACGGACACGCAGTTATTCAACTGTAAGAAGAAATGAAAGTCCAGTCCCTGTTATAACATGGGCAAACCTTGAAAATACTACATTAAGTGAAATGAGTCAGACACAAAAAGACAAATACTGTATGATTCCACTTACATGAGGTACCTGGAATCGTCAAATTCGTAGAGACAGAAAGTAGAATAGAGGTTCCAGGAGTCTGGGGAGAGGAGAGGATGGGGAGTTAGTGGTTAATGGGTATGGAGTTTCAGTTTGGGATGATGAAAACAATTCTGTAGATGGAGAGTTCTGATGGCTGCACGAAAGTATGAATGTACTTCATGCCACTGTACATTTCAAAGTGACTGAAAAGGGAAATTTGACATTACGTGTATTTACGACAGTAAAGTGTGTGTGTGTGTATGTATGTACATACACACATACATAAATGGATACATATATACGTATGTACACGTGTCTGGAACATCCTCGGGCCACGCTATGAAATGCCCATGGGTTGATGTTGGGCTCTTCCTTGGAAAAGTGAAATACACAGGACCACATTTTGCCCCCTGGCCCTAGGGCATGGACAAACAGGAATCGGGAAGAGCTGACGGTTTCCCCCAGAGCCCCTGAAGTTATAGGTCAGCTCCTACACACCTTGCTGTTTATGATCTCTTCAAACTTGCAGCGCTCTCTGCCACTTTGGGGGTTAGGTTGTGGGTTGTCGGGGATCGAGCTGTTGAAAGAGGGTCCCCCTGATTCTTGTGAGATGGCCAGGCGAGTCTGTGGCTCCCTGGCCAGCAGCAGATAGCTTTGATAGGAGGGACCCATGCGGCTCTGAGAAAGTCGGCCTTTGTTGCTGCGTCTGGTTGCCAAAATAAACCAGAACGCTTCATTCCAAAGAGAAAGCTGAGTGAGGGGCCTGACAGTTTTATAGGGAATAAAAGTCTCAGAGGGTGGTATATTTTAAATACTTTTCCCTTCTAATCCTAAGAGTTGCTAAAAACAGCCAGAGAGGCAGTTTGGCTTTAGGGGGAACGTCTATTGGGGGTGTCCGGTGCCTGGGTAGGTTTGAGAGGGGAGGGTGCCACTGGCCTGGGTCCCCGGTGACTGTGGCCCTGCTTCCTTGGGCTGAATCGGGGTCCTCTTCCGTCCCCTCTGCACACTACTCGGGCTGCCTGCCAGCATTGATCTCACTGCTTCCTTGTCTATAGAACCTCTTGAATAAGGCCCAGCTTTTCCTCAGCTCTTTATCCAGAGCCCCTGGCAGAGTCATCGGGAGTGATGCTTAGGAGAGGAAGGGAAGAGGAAGGAAGGAGCAAAGGACAAAGGCAGGCAGATGGATTTCCAATGTGTTTCCGACTCACTAGTCTGTCCATGTCCTTTGAAAAGCTTTATCTTTTTTTTTTTTTTAACTTCAATTCTGTGTCGGGGCCTTCCGAGCCTTCTGAGTGTTCCCTAACCTTGTCTTAGAGTAAGTGGCTTCGTTTTCACATGACACAGTTGCACAAATTCATTAACTAAAACGTGGAATTGAGGCTCACAGGCCATAAAGATGTGGAGTTCATTGCAAGATATTTAACAGAATAAAGACTCTAGTCATCTGTTCCTTGTATTGATAAACCTTTTTTTGTCTAAGGCACATCAAAACTCTTTGTCACATTCTTTAAAACAAAAACAAAAACTTTAGATTCAGGGGATCCATGTGCAGGTTTGTTATGTGGATATATTGTGTGATGCTGAGGTTTGGGCTTCAGTTGAATCCGTCACCCAAATAGTGCACACAGTACCCAATAGAAGTGTTTCAACGCTCATGCCTGTCCCTAGACACATTCTTGAATATTGCCCAGAGAAGATTCCAGGATATCCCTTCCTTAGGGTCATCCTGGCATTTTCTGGTCCTGGTTGTCAATGAGCTATTAAAAAGCAGGGAGGTGGAGGCGCCCCGGAAGAAGTCTCAGTTTCGACACATGTGTGTGATTCATGGGCTTTAGCGTTGTGTCTGCTCTGTAGCTGGAAGCACCGGTGCACTCTCCACACAGGTGATTTTCAAGGCTCTGCTGTTACAGATTCTATCTTCTGTGGACTCTTGAGGGCCTGTGGTCAGGAACCTTGTGAAGTGTTGCTGGAAGCTGGGGGTGGGGAGGTAGAATCGAATCGGGGGCTGATGCCTCCCTCTCCTGCCTCATTTTTCTGTGGGCCTCATTTGGTATGCAAGGAAATAAGCCAAACAGCCTGTGAAGAAAGGAAGAATGAGATAGTTTCCTAAGTTGTCTCTGCCTGAGTTGGCCGCGGGTCTGGGGCTCATTCAGCCCTTTGTCCCCCTGTTGAGTGCAGTGCGTGTGTGTGACAATGGAGTTGTGCAGTTACACTGAGGGCTAATGGTAGGAGTTCCGTCAACCCATTCATGGAGGCAGAGGAGGGTGCAGGGCGCGGAGCTCGAGCCAGCAAGCAGAGGAAGTCAGAGGCCCTTGTAACGAGCTGAAGATCACAAACACTGCTGTCAGGGCTCCAGGCATGGGGGCGGGGGCAGCCAGGAGGGAAGGGGGCAAGGGAGGGGGCCTATCATCATGGAAGCTGGAGGTCTGCCCGACCTCCAGCACAGTAGGGTACCACCTGTCCAGGCTGACAGACGAGCATTATGGCTTCCCTTTTAATCAGCTTAATTTGGGGCATCTTAACACAATGGCTGGTGCTTTGGAGGCTGCAGGAAAGCTGATGTCCTAGAGCCGCCGCACTTTACATGCGTGTAACATCTTTTGATTAGAGGCGCTTTCGTGGTTTTCCAGCCACTTGGGCTAAGTCTCTCTTTCTTGGAGAGTCTCTGGTCTGTATGTCTTTACTTAGAGCTTAGAAGTCGAGGTATATAGGAAAAAAGGAGTTCTGAAATTGGAGGCTTGCCCTTTCTAAAGCCAGTCTGAGCTTTTAGCCAGATGTCACTGTGGGGCAAGCCACGTCAACTCTCCATGCTCCATTCCCTAGCTGGCTACTTGATTTCCAAAGGCCCTTTAGACCTCCACATTCTCCAAGTCTGTGATTATTTATGTATGTCTTCTTATAATCCAGCCCCTTTGGAAACACTAACTCCACTCTTCTCTCAGCGTGATCCTCTCACAGAAGCAACCTGGTTGGATTTAAGGTGGAGGTCTTCCTCTCTCCAGGTGGCTGCCCCTATCCCCACCCCCACCCCCCAATCCCATGCATTCTCCTGCCCTCCTGCTTTGGGCAAGACCCAGGCAATGTGGAGTTGGCATGTCCAGTTGCAGGTATCAGCACCACTGCCCAATCTCCTCTCCCTTCACTTCCCACCAGCACACAGAATTTATATGCCCTTCACAAGTCCAAAAAGGGCGCCTGCCATGCTAAACAAAGGTATTCGTATGCAGGGCGTGAGCTGTGTCTCATGGAAGGGACAGGCCAAGTTCTCTTCCCACCATCAGAGAGTAGTGTTCAACATCATTTATACAAGACAGGCTTTTGCCCTTTTAGTCTTGCTGAGCTAGAATGAGGGATTTGTGTAGTTGAAAGTCGAGCTGATCATTGTCAAGTTTCATGGAAGTGGAACCTGAAGGAAGGTTAGGTGGAGACTGCAGAGAGGGTTAGCGTCCTGCTTTGCCACAAGGTAAGTCTAGAAGAGGGTGGGGAAGGGAGTTCAGAATTCTTCAATCCATGGAGTACCTGCTTTGGTCATCCTTTTATCTTCCAGTCAGAGGGGTCATCAAGCAAGAGCTGGCCAGGCTGGGCGTGGTGCCTCATGTCTGTAATCCTAGCACTTTGGGAGGCCAAGGCGGGTGGATCACCTGAGGTCAGGAGTTCGAGACCAGCCTCACCAATATGGTGAAACTCTGTTTCTATAAAAAATACAAAAATCAGCTGGGCATGGTGGCGTGCGCCTATAATCCCAGCTACTCTGGATGCTGAGGCGAGAATTGCTTGAACCTGGGAGGTGGAGGTTGCAGTGAGACGAGATCGCGCCATTACACTCCAGCCTGAGTGACAATGAGACTCCATCTCAAAAAACAAAACAAAACAAAGCTGGCTGTAGTCAAGTCAGTGATGATTTGGATTGAAATCAAAATGCGACTGAAGAAAAGAGAGAGTTTTGTCTATCTATGAAACCTTCCTCCGTTTTGTGTGGGATAGCCTGCGCACTTATTCTTGGCTGGAACTTACATAAAACGCTACTGTGCACGCACATGTCACCTCAAGTCGCGTGGCTCTGAAAGTCCAGTAGAAGTGACAGTCAGACATCCCAGTCCTTCCTGTAGGGTTTTCTCAGAACTGTTCCTTTAAGGTCTCAGGCTGCTGGCAGGGAAGGCTAATAGCAGAAAAAGTGGGGACACTGGGAACCCCAAAGGGAAGACGTGCACGGCCTGAAACCGAGGTCTTTAGCTTTCTGGAGCCTGGTCTCCCCATGTGGAGGGTCATGCTGGCATGGTTAATTCACTAATGGCCATAGAGTCCCAAGTTGGCCATATTGCAGTAGAAGATGCATTAAGCCAGATGACCTTGCCGGGGGCCAGAATACAGCCTGTGAGGAAGGAGAGCAAGGCAGGATTGGGCGGGAGGCGAGAGCATTTTTGTTGAGGAGCAAGGTCTTCCACAGGAACTGCAACTTGGAAAGTATTCACCAAGGGCTATGTCATGCGAAACCCTCTTTCAAGGTACCACATTGCTACACCTAACGGGCATTTCCTTTTTAAAGTAATGGTTCAGAGCTATTGTCTACCATACCTCGCGTGCACCGGCGCTCGTGCGCGCGCACACACACACACACACACACACACACAAGGTCCCTCAGTCAGCTGAGAATCCTGCCATCTCCTTTACATAACAAAAGCTCTTAGGCCTTATGCTTTGGGTAGGATTTGTCTTCCATGGACAAGTCTTCAGTTGGAAACAAGTATATAGTCACTGAGTCTATGGTATGGAGGTGGTCTGATTTAGCCCCTCTGCCTCCTGGAGAAAAACAATTGTAAACATCCCCTTCGACAGCTTCTCAACAGTGGAGGAACATTACACATGAACTTCCTGGATTCAATGGATTCTCCTTTGCAAGAAAAAAAAAAAACAAAAAAAAAACAGAGAAAGAAGAAAATACGAATTTAGATTGTTAGGTCCAACGTTTCACTCAGTGAGTGGCTACAGGAGATGAGGGAGGACAGATGGAATGTGGGGTGGAAGCTGCTGTTCTGGATCTCAGCTCTTGCCCATGTACGGTGGAGAGAGTATCTCACACCACGATGATTCCGGCATTTCAGTGAACTGCTTCACGCGGTGCTCAGATGGAGAAAGGGCTGTCTATGTCTATCCCAGCTTTAAAGAAAACTGATGGTATGAGACTTGCCATTCCTCCCTGATGTAGAACCTTCCTAAGGGACATTCCACAGTGGTTTTGACCGTAGTCGCTTTTTGCCTTTAACCCCCACATTCATTTTGATTCTATAGTTAATATTAAATTTTTTAGATTATAAGGATTTAAGGTTTTCACACATCTACTGAAATGCAAGTGCCTCTAAAGACATTATACTTTCAGGCCGGGGCTCAGTGGCTTATGCCTGTAATCCTGGTACTTTCGGAGGCCAAGGTGGGCAGATACCCGAGGTCAGGAGTCCGAAACCAGCCTGGCTAATCTGGTAAAATTCCATCTTAACTAAAAATACAAACATTAGCTGGGTGCGGTGGCTGGTGCCTATAATCCCAGCTACTCGGGAGGCTGAGGAAGGAGAATCCCTTGAACCTGAGAGATGGAGCTTGCAGTGAGCCATTGCACTCCAGCCTGGGTGACAGAGCAACACTCTGTCTCAAAAAAAAAAAAAAAAGAAAAAAGAAAAAAAAAGTAAAGGAACATTACACCTTAACTTTTCCCACCTAGCAAGTGGTAACCTATGAGGACAGTGCTGCCACATGGTCCTTGAGGGAAGAACTTGGGGAAGAACTCTACAGGGATGAGGCGGGTGAGCCCCAAGCGATTTCTCATCATTCATTCAGCTCAGCAGGTCGGCCAGGGTAAGGGGTGTAACCAGGAGATGCCACAGGAACGTCTGACAGGTGTTAGCAAGTCCCGGAGGCCAGTGCCTGACTCCGTTTCAGCCTTGTTCAGGGTGGCACGGAGACTCCTGCCGCTGGTTCACGTCTGTCATGCTCAGCGCTCGCCCCAGAACCAGACACACGATCTTGACACACACTTCACCAGTCTTGACTGAACGCAATTCTATACCTCATTTCAAATAAATCTGAGGGATTCTTTCCGGTTCCAGGACCAATTTATTGTTACACATAATCATGATCATTTATCGAGCTCTACTTAGCACTGCACGTATATCAATATCATCTCAGTTGCCCTTTACTCTGAGTGTTTTGTGGGGAAACTCTGAGATAAGAAAAGTTAAATAACGTGGGGGCCACCTGCGAGCATGGTAGGTGGGCAGCAAATACCACCCTTCCTCATCTCCTTGTTCCAGGCAATATTTCGTCTCTGCCTTTGGCCTCTTAGTCTGTGGTTGTTCCTCATCTTAATTTTCACGGAAAGCTGTAGTCTGAAATGTGGAATAGACGAGCGACAGGAAAGGAACATTTGAGGGGTATGGAAATTTTGTTCCTTAGTGGTGAGTTGCAGCTTTTATTTCATTTATTTATATGTTTGTTTTTAAAGATGGGGAACTAGCTATGTTGTCCAGGCTGGTGTCGCACTGCTTTCAACTTCCCGCCTCGGCCTCCCAGAGTGCTGGGATGACAGGCGGGAGCCAATATGCCTGGCCTGCTGTATTTTAGATCTTTGGGAAATAAAGAGAATGCTTTTGGACTTGGCAAAATAGAAACCTCTGGGTGGGGAGAACTGCACAGTGAAAGAAGCAAAAGGGAAGTTTGTATTAAACTATGAAAAGACACAGGGAGGTTCAATTTAACATATTTTGCTTATGTATGTGCTGCTTAAGAGAGTGCACAGAGGCACTTTTGCAGAGGAGAGAGGCCAGAAAATGCCTGTTAGAAGCAAGTCTACTGTTCGTACCCTCTTACTAACACCAGCAATGGTCCCTGTCTAGTGATACCGGTGACTTGTCATTGCATCGCATGTCACCTGCCTAAGGGAAGCTCCTGCCTGGGGCAAACACACTGTCCATTCCCCCTTACAATATAGACGGATAACTAAAGCAATGCTGCATATTCTTGCTTATTCCCAGATTGGATGGCTCAAGGGTCCAGAATGTTGTAGATATTTTGCATTATATCTTTATGAGAGTTAAGGAAGGCCGGGCGCTGTGGCTCAAGCCTGTAATCCCAGCACTTTGGGAGGCCGAGGCGGGTGGATCACGAGGTCAGGAGATCGAGACCATCCTGGCTAACATGGTGAAACCCTGTCTCTACTAAAAATACAAAAAACTAGCCGGGCGTAGTGGTGGGCGCCTGTAGTCCCAGCTACTTGGAGGCTGAGGCGGGAGAATGGCGTGAACCCGGGAGGTGAAGCTTGCAGTGAGCCGAGATGAGGCCACTGACCTCCAGCCTGGGTGACAGAGTGAGACTCCGTCTCAAAAAAAAAAAAAAAAAAAAAAAGGCCGGGCGCGGTGGCTCAAGCCTGTAATCCCAGCACTTTGGGAGGCCGAGACGGGCGGATCATGAGGTCAGGAGATCGAGACCATCCTGGCTAACCCGGTGAAACCCCGTCTCTAGTAAAAAAAATACAAAAAAATAGCCGGGCGAGGTGGTGGGTGCCTGTAGTCTCAGCTACTCGGGAGGCTGAGGCAGGAGAATGGCGTGAACCCGGGAGGCGGAGCTTGCGTAGCCGAGATCCGGCCACTGCACTCCAGCCTGGGCTACAGAGCGAGACTCCGTCTCAAAAAAAAAAAAAAAAAAAAAAAAAAGGAAATGGTAAAGAAGCAGAAAAAATTGGGGATTTTTTTTTTTTAAGTCTTTACAGTGAGGCACGGTGGCTCACGCCTGTAATCCCAGCACTTCGGGAGGCCGAGGCGGGCAGATCATAAGGTCAGGAGTTCGAGACCAGCCTGGCCAATATGGTGAAACCCCGTCTGTACTAAAAATACAAAAATTAGCCAGGCATGGTGGCAGGCGTCTATAGTCCCAGCTACTTGGGAGGCTGAGGCAGGAGAATCGCTTGAACCCGGGAGGCAGAGGTTGCAGTGAGCTGAGAACGCGCCACTGCACTCCAGCCTGGGGGACAAGAGTGAGAAAATGTATTTACAGTTTATGTGAGTGTCAGTACGTTGGTTCGTTGGCTTCCTTCTTATCTAGTTCTCAGGGGCTGAGTTTGCTAATGTCATAGCACCTCTAGTAGCCTTCCCCTTTTCTAGTAGCCACTTCCCAGCTTCCCCAGGCAGAAAGCATCTGGTCGGCCCCTTGATTACCAGGCATCCGTAAGTGGACTGTCATTTAGGCCAGTGCTTCTCAGAATTCCAATCACCTGGGCTCCACTAAAATGCAGGTTCTGATGAGCTCGACCTGGATTGACTGAGATCCTGCGGTTCCAGCGAGCTCGCAGGTAATGCTGACGCTGCCAGCCCACGGACCCCACCTAGAGTAGTGAGGTTCCTTGGCACTTTAAGAACACCCCTCCCTTACTTCACATTTATTTCAACTGGGAACTAGCATAGACTTACGCAAGCTAAATTATGCATGTTTTCTTGGGAGGATGCTCTGTGTCCTGTTTCTCCTGCTAACAGCTCTGGTCTGGACCATTGTTCTAGGATTGTCTCAAAGCTTGCCAGGAGCAGATTGAGGCGGTGCTCCTCAACAGCCTGCAGCAGTACCGTCAGGACCAGCGCGAGGGATCCAAGTCGGAGGATGAACTGGACCAAGCCAGCACCCCTACAGACGTGCGGGATATCGACCTGTGAGGATGCCAGTTGGGCCGAAAGAGAGAGACGCGTCCATAATCTGCTCTCTCCTTCTTTCTGGTTATGTTTTTGTTTGTGTTTTAGGGTGAAACGTAAAAAAAAATTCTGCCCCCACCTAGATCATATTTAAAGATCTTTTAGAAGTGAGAGAAAAAAGTCCTATAAAAATGGAATAATAAAGAGCATTTGGTGCCTATTTGAAGTACAGCATAAGGGAATCCCTTGTATATGCGAACAGTTATTGTTTGATTATGTAAAAGTAATAGTAAAATGCTTACAGGAAAACCTGCAGAGTAGTTAGAGAATATGTATGCCTGCAATATGGGAACAAATTAGAGGAGACTTTTTTTTCATGTTATGAGCTAGCACATACACCCCCTTGTAGTATAATTTCAAGGAACTGTGTACGCCATTTATGGCATGATTAGATTGCAAAGCAATGAACTCAAGAAGGAATTGAAATAAGGAGGGACATCATGATGGGGAAGGAGTACAAAACAATCTCTCAACATGATTGAACCATTTGGGATGGAGAAGCGCCTTTGCTCTCAGCCACCTGTTACTAAGTCAGGAGTGTGGTTGGATCTCTACATTAATGTTCTCTTGCTGTCTACAGTAGCTGCTACCTAAAAAAGATGTTTTATTTTGCCAGTTGGACACAGGTGATTGGCTCCTGGGTTTCACGTTCTGTGACATCCGCTTCTTCTTCCAAATGCAGTTCATTGCAGACACCACCGTATTGCTGCCTAATGGGGAAATGTAGCTATGGGCCATCACCAAAACTCACATGAAACGGAGGCAGATGGAGACCAAGGGTGGGATCCAGAATGGAATCCTTTCTGTTATTGTATTTAAAAGGGTAATGTGGCCATGGCATTTCTTCTTAGAAAAAAACGAATTTTTGGTGCTGATTGGCATGTCTGGTTCACAGTTTAGCATTGTTATAAACCATTCCATTCGAAAAGCACTTTGAAAAATTGTTCCCGAGCGATAGATGGGATGGTTTATGCAAGTCATGCTGAATACTCCTCCCCTCTTCTCTTTCGCCCCCTCCCTTCCTGCCCCCATCTGGGTTACTCTTCGCTTGTGGCATCTGCCATTCTTTGGTACACAGTTCTGGTCCTCCCAGGACTCGAGAGACGCCCCTTCCTGCTGACATTCCCATCACAACATTCCTCAGAAAAGCCTGTAAACTAAAATCTGTTACCATTCTGATGGCACAGAAGGATCTTAATTCCCATCTCTATACTTCTCCTTTGGACATGGAAAGAAAAGTTATTGCTGGTGCAAAGATAGATGGCTGAACTGATATCAGGGTGTGGCATTTTGTTCCCTTTTCCGTTTTTTTTTTTTTTATTGTTGTTGTTAATTTTATTGCAAAGTTGTATTCAGCGTACTTGAATTTTTTTCCTCTCCACTTCTTAGAGGCATTCAGTTAGCAAAGAGGTTGGAGCAACAACTTTTTTTTTTTTTTTGCACAATTGTAATTGACAGGTAATGAAGCTATTTGTTAAAATATTTGCCTTTTTAAGTGAAAAAGAAAAATCAGAACAGGGCTATTTGAAGAATTATTTTAGACACAGATTCTGCCTTGTTTCATAGTATGAGGGTTGAAGATGGAAAATGATCTAAGGGTCTCTTATTTTTTCATTTTGTTTTGTTCAGTTTGGTTTTTTCTTTTTTTTTTTTTTTTTTTGCGCTGCTAAGAAGCTAAAATCATCCATCGTTATTCACATTGACAGTACCTAGCTGTAATGTTTCACAGAGTGTGCTGCTATTTTATAAACATTTTTATAATATATTATTTTACTGCTTAAATTCCAAGTCCTGAAGTAGGTGGTTGAGATATGAGTTCTTCGTACTGGAAAAGCCCTTCCGTAGTTTGTTTTTTTCTGGTAGCATATTCATGGTGGTTGTTTTTTCCTTTTTTTTTTTTTTTTCCTCTGGTCACATTCTTCAAAGATGGAGTATTCTTTACCTCAGGTTTACTGGACAAAATCAATAACTACAAAAGACAATGATTCACGCTTTTGTTTTCATAATACCTCACAACCGTACAGTTTCTGCCTGGAGCCCATTCACGTGAGGAATAGAGAAGTGGTGCGAGCAGGGCCGACTCCCGCTCAGGTGGAAGGCAGGGCGGTCTCACTCCCAGGGACCTTTTTGGTTATGGAGGCCATCGGGCTCCCATTTAGACCCCCCGGTATCCTCATCATGATGGAAAAAATACATTGAACCAAGGGATCCTCCCTCCCCTTCAAGGCAGACGTTCAGTACACACATTTATGCAGTAGACTCAGATGTCGTAATTTGCACTTAGGTACCAGGTATCAGGAAACAGACTAAAAAGAATTCCAGCAGGCTGTTTGGAGATCCTCATCTTGCAGCTTTTTCAAAAGCGGGGCTTCGTGTGCAAAGAGCCCTTTCCTCTTGAAGTTTTTCCTTCCGTCTTTCCCCTCCCCTGGCATGGACACCTTGAGTTTAGGATCATCTCTGTGGGTTTCCTAGGTCTGAATCTGCGAGTAGCTGAATCTGCAGCAAGCAGCAAACAGCGTTGACGGTGCTTCCTTCTCCCTCCTCTGTCTCCAGCTGCGCAGGCAAGCACTAGGCAAGCCCAGGTCCTCTGCTAAGCGGTACTAAACGGTCAGGTTTTCAATCACACTGAATTGGCAGGATAAGAAAAATAGGTCAGAGAAGTATGGGATGATAGTTGAAGGGAGGTGAAGAGGCTGCTTTTCTACAGAGGCGAAATTCCAGATGAGTCAGTCTCCTGGGAAGTGTTTAGAAGGGTTCAGGGCTTTGTGAGTTAGCATGACCCTAAAATTCTAGGGGATTTCTGGTGGGACAATGGGTGGCGAATTCTGAAATTTTGGAGAGGAAAGTGGAGCAGCCAGCAAGTTAGCTAGCCAGAGTTTTCTCAAGAGCCGGCTTTGATCAGCACACTCTCCTGGGCCCCAAGGAGTCCCACAGAATGGGGAAGGCAGGAACCCTGGCGTTCTCGGGAACCTTGGAGCCTAAAGAGAAACTGAGGTGCAAATTCATTTCACGGCGACTGACCCTTGAGCTTAAACAGCAGCAGCAAATGAAAGAACTGGACAAATAGGGAAGGGCACAGGCCTACCCGACTCTAGTTATGGTCTGTAACTTTCTGCTCTTCCTGTAGTCCCGAGGCCCCTGGGTCCTTCTAGCTTTTCTCTTTCCCATCCTTGGGGCCTTGTGTGATGATGGGTGTGGGGCTGCTGATGGGAAAGTAGGGGGTTGTTAGGCTATTCTGCCTGCTCCTGCTTAAACAAAAGAAGGAATCCTGGATTTTGCCCTCTCCTTGGATCTTAGTCTCTTTGGTAGGAGTTTTGTTCCAGAGGGGCTCTCCCGCTGTGGATTTGAACTTGCTCTTTTTTTGGTTGTTGTTCTCTTCTTTTTCTTACCTCCCACTAAAGGGGTTCCAAATTATCCTGGTCTTTTTCTACCTTGTTGTGTTTCTGTCTCGTCTTTACTTCCATCTGTTTGTTTTTTTTCTCCATCAGTGGGGGCCGAGTTCCCCCAGCCTGCCAAATTTTGATCCTTCCCCTCTTTTGGCCAAATCCTAGGGGGAAGAAATCCTAGTATGCCAAAAATATATGCTAAGCATAATTAAACTCCATGCGGGTCCCTAACAGCCCAGAAGCCTGCAGGAGAAAGCCAAGGGCAGTTCCCTCCGCAGAACACCCCATGCGTGCTGAGAGGCGAGCTCCTTCCAGAAGGGGCTGCTCTTCCAGGAGGCTTTACTTTGAACTGCCCCAGGACCCCACTGGAGAGCACAGCATGCCTTACCACTGGGTCACCCTTGGTCTATGTGCTCTGTACTGGAGGCTCTGTTCTGCCTCTTATCAGCCAGGTCAGGGGCATACATGGCTTAAGTGACAAAGCCAAGGAGAAGACAACCCTGACAGCATCACACTGCATCCTTTTGCTAGCAGGATGGGCAACTCTTCAGACGGAGCTGCGCTTTCCTGCCGTCTAGCACCTCTAGGGCCTCTCCAGACTGTGCCCTGGGAGCTCTGGGACTGAAAGGTTAAGAACATTAGGCAGGATCAGATGACTCTCAAAGAGGGCAGGGGAATTTTCTCTCCATGGGCCACAGGGGACAGGGCTGGGAGAAGAAATAGACTTGCACCTTATGTCATGTAAATAATTGATTTTCTAGTTCAAGAAGATAATATGGGTAGCGTGGGAATTGGAGGTAGGAAGGGGAGGAAGTCTGAGTAAGCCAGTTGGCTTCTAAGCCAAAAGGATTCCTCTTTATCTCTGAGACAGTCCAACCTTGAGAATAGCTTTAAAAGGAAAATTAATGCTGAGACGATAAAGTCCCCTTAAGCCAGCAAACCCTCTGTAGCTATAGAATGAGTGCAGGTTTCTATTGGTGTGAACTCAGAGCAATTTACAAGAGCTGTTCATGCAGCCATCCATTTGTGCAAAATGGGGTGAGAAGATTCAAGAGGACGTTTATTACTTCCTCATACCGCATGGCTTTTGATGATTCTGGATTCTAAACAACCCAGAATGGACATTTCAGGCACAACGATACTACATTCGTGTGTGTCTGCTTTTAAACTTGGCTGGGCTATCAGACCCTATTCTCGGCTCAGGTTTTAAGAAGCCATCAGCAAATGTGTACGTGCATGCTGCAGCTGCAGCCTACGTCCCTTCGCCTGCAGCCTACTTTGGGGAAATAAAGTGCCTTACTGACTGTAGCCATTACAGTATCCAATGTCTTTTGACAGGTGCCTGTCCTTGAAAAACAAAAAGTTTCTATTTTTACTTTTAATTGGTTTAGTTCTTACTGCTGGCCAACTCTTATATCCCCAGCAAATCACCAGGCCATTGGATTTTTTCCATTATGTTCATTACCCTTATATCATGTACCTCAGATCTCTCTCTCTCCTCTCTCTCAGTTATAGTTTCTTGTCTTGGACTTTTTTCTTTTCTTTTCTTTTTCTTTTTTACTTTTTTTTTTTTTTTTTTTTTGCTTTGAAACAAGTGTGATGCCATATCAAGTCCATGTTATTCTCTCACAGTGTACTCTATAAGAGGTGTGGGTGTCTATTTGGTCAGGATGTTAGAAAGTGCTAAAGTAGCATGATCAGTGTACGCGAAAAGGTTTTTAGGAAGTGTGGCAAAAATGTTGCATTGGCTATGATGGTGACATGATATAGTCAGCTGCCTTTTAAGAGGTCTTATCTGTTCAGTGTTAAGTGATTTAAAAAAATAATAACCTGTTTTCTGACTAGTTTAAAGATGGATTTGAAAATGGTTTTGAATGCAATTAGGTTATGCTATTTGGACAATAAACTCACCTTGACCTAAATCATCTGGCCTTTTTTGATTTATTTATCAACCAGCAGTCGTCGGAATGGAATACACTTGTCTCATGTCAGAACTCTGCTTTATGCTGCTGCAACAATTGGCAGTGGCATAAGACACATTCTAACCTGAAATAGAATCTACACGTGCCTCTGTGTTATGGCAGCACAGGTCATTGTTGACATGGCTAGGGGACGGGGGCTGCCCATGCAGCCGGCTTATAAGCTAGAAGCCTCAGTCCACCTTCAGAAGGTTGGTCCATCACAGACACTATGACTGGTCCTCAGAGGATAGCCCCTGATTGTTGCCAGCTACTTATTCTGGGCTGTGAGGAAGCATCTCCTGGCACGAGAGGTACCAGAAGCCTGCAGTGCCGTCTCCAGATTCTAGGGAGTCTCTGGGGAACCCTGTGCCTGCAGCTTTCCTGGCTCCTGCCTGCTATTCTTAGTGGCTCCCACCTGATTTCTGATCCTTCCTGCACCCCTCGTTTGAGACACAGGCCACAACTACACTTGGTGGAGTCTGGAGAAGCAGAGCCCGGGAATGGGATGTGACCATCTCAGTACTGTTGAAATGAATTGCCAGGCCCTAGGCCCAGCTGCTCTTGGACCTTAGCTCTTTCCCAAGAGTGATGGGTGTGCAGAAGGCAAGGGCCTAATGAACTTGTTTGTTTGTTTGTTTGTTTTTTTGAAACAGGGTCTTGCTCTGTCCCCCAGGCTGGAGTGCAATGGCACAATCCCAGCTTGCTGCAGCCTCAAACTCCTGGGCTCAGGCAATCCTCCTGCCTCAGCCTCACAAGTAACTGGGATTACAGACGCCCACCACCATGCCCAGTTAATTGTTTTTTTATTTTTAGTACAGATGGGGTTTCCCTTTGTTGCACAAACTAGACATTTTGATGTTACTATAAAATTCATGTTCTCCAAAGTTCCCTGTCTCTGAAAGTCATCGAAAGCTGTTTTCCATTTTAGTTCAGACCCGAGTTGTAAACAAGATTTAAAACTGGCCATTGGGGAAGTCCAGATTAAGATATTCCCTGCTGATCTCAAATAACTTCACTTAATAGCACTTTTAAACTTACAAGGACCCTAGAAATTCCCCTTCGTTCCCATTCTTCTTGACATCCACCATTCTTAGAGACACATGGGGGTAACTTTTTTCTTGGGTTTTTGCCTAGTGAAGTCTGCTGGCCTCTTGGGCGTTTCAAGGGCCTCTGGTTGCCATTCTTAACCATCCTTGGAATTCTCTTCGGCATGACATAATGTCCAACCGGGTTCCTCTCCCTCCCCTTCCCCATCTTTGCTCTGTAGGATCAATGCTATATTTGTTTGTAGCCTGACAACTCCACTCCCTTTCCCAAATGCCACCCAGCAATGCTGCTGGGCTTCCTCCATTCTGAGCAATGGATGTTTTAAGGGTGGGAAGAGCAGACGAAGCACACAGCGGAGCAGTGATAAATCTGACTGCCCCATCGACGCTCTTTCAGACTCAGATCTTCTTACAACCGGAAAATCTCAAACTTGAAAATGCCTTTCCTGAAAGTGGCAGTTAAAAATGCAATGAAGACCTGGAAATCCCCCATCTTTTGTGTGTGTTCAAGGGAGTGCTTTGGTATCTCTAACAACGTTCTGAGATCTGGAGCTTTTATTCAATATGCAGAGGTATCACCAAAATTCACCTTCCCAGTTGGCTTAGCAGTAATACTGTCAAAATAGTGACCTGAAGCAAGTACTCAAAAGCTGAATAGTACACCAGATTACTTCTTCCCTGTTCTGCTAGCAACTACAGCAAGAGCAAAAATGCTGTGGACAGAGTAGGGAGAGTCAGAGTATCAAGATAAGCCCGGTACTCACAGCTGATGTATACGTGGGGCCTGTACTGAGCCTTTAAGGAAAAGCACAGAAAAACACAGGACACACAGGCCTGTGAAATTGCAGAGAGGAACAGCAGCAAATGCAGATGAATCTAGGGGGGAAATCCATGCTAAGGTGTGGGAGGGGCCCTTTCAGAGGAACAGGTTTCCTCAAGCAAGTGAGGTTTAGGAAAACACTTTTGTTAGGAAGTTCATGTGCGTCAGCATAGTTTGGAAACAGAAACAGAGTGTGACCTTTTCCAAAAATAAAAGGGATGGGAAGTAATTTTTTTAAAATGAAGGGAAAATATTCAAATAGGCGACTTGAGGAGCACACACCATTTAATAGATTTTAAACACTATAAACACAGATGTTACGCTTGTGAAACAGGATAAGCACAGCCACAAACATTGATTTGGGATTACCACCCACCTAATTTCTCATGAGGCTTAAAGAAAGAAGGCTGGAAGTTTCAATATGACTGGGGGCCTTCCTCGTCTTTGGGCTCTGGGGGCCTCCCCATGCTGGAGGGGCGGATTCCATCCGCTTGGACCACAGGCTCAGTCAAACAACTGGGCGGCCTGAGAAAGCAGCAAGACCAGCTCCCCTGCCTCGGTCTCATTATCCCCCTGAAGCTTTGAGTTTATTCATTATTATGGTCTCTTTCATGCTGACTTGCTTGGGCCCTGGCCGTTCTGCTGCTCTCACCACCACCACTCTGGTAAAGAAATGACTGTCCACTTGGTTTCAACATACGGTTCTTCCTGCAAAGTCCACTAGGTGGTACTAATGCCACAGACAGGATCACTCACAACCCCAGAGCCAGCCAGGTGCAGGATGGCTCTGCCCTACAGGGAAGGGAGCACCTCCCTCCAGCAGACAGCAGGAGCAGCACCCCGCCTCTGCCATCTCCCCGGGGCAGCCTGGGGAAGGAACGTCAGGCCTTTCCCGGCCGCACCTGGCGCGGTTCCCTCACCTGGTTCTCTCACTACCGCCGCATCGTGACTCCATCTCGGGTGGCTGGTGCTGGTTCATCACCTTTCCTGACTCTTTTCAGTGACTAATCCAGAGATGGCACACTGGCAGCTTACAGACCAAATCCAGCCTGCAGACATAATTAGCTCGACTCCCACAGTGATTGAAATTGTCTTGGATTTACTTGCCAATACAAGATGAGAGCTTTCACATAAAAGTCAGGATTTTAACGACTCTTGGGAAATGTAAGTCCTGGCAACCACAGGCCTGTGAGGCCGCGAGGACTGCAGCTGAGTGTGACCGGTCCCCTTTCTCTACCCCCTGCCCACCCCACAACCCACTGAACCCGCTGCTCTCTCTTACAGCGCCTGCCAGTCCGCTTAGGGCTTACAGCTCTGCAGCCTAATCTGTGTCTGTTTTACCTCCCTGGCCAGGAAGGAGGACCCGTAAGGAGGACTCCCAAGTGGAGTCATCCTCCTCCAACCCTCTCCACCACAGACAGACCTGGAATGCTCCCTTCAGTTTGTGGACCATAACCTCTCCTTCTCAGATAAAGAAAGACCTTAACGCCTCATTAAGCATTAAGATCTCTTTATGTCTTTATGAGTTTTTAGTTATCAGATTACCCCGGGGCTGGGCCAGATTTTTGAAATTCCTTTGCGATCCCAACATTCAGCCCCACGCCCAGGTCTGCAGGTAGGCCCAAACAAGCTGGGGTGGGTAAAGATCTGCTTTTTGTTTTGTGGTTTTCTTTTGTTTTGTTTCTGGAGATAGGGTCTTCCTTTGTCTCTGAGGCTAGAGGGCAGTGGCGTGATCACAACTCACTGTAGCGTCAACTTCCCAGGCTCAAGTGATCCTCCCAAGTAGTTGGGACCACAGGCATGCACCACCACGTCTGGATTGTTTAAAACATGTTTTTATAGAAACAGGGTCTCACTATGTTGCCCTGGCTGCTGTTAACCTCTGGGCCTCAAAAGATCCTTCCCACCTCAGCCTCCCAAAGGGCTGGGTTACAGGTGTGAGCCATTGCGTCCAGACGGCTTCTCCTGCTTTTGTTTGTCTGGAGAGTCATTTTTACTGCCCCTGGCACCATGGAGATTCCATGAGAAGACAAACCTGTGAGGTTTCTAGATGTGTTGAAAAAGTGCAAATCTCGGCCGGGCGCGGTGGCTCAAGCCTGTAATCCCAGCACTTTGGGAGGCCGAGGCGGGCGGATCACGAGGTCAGGAGATCGAGACCATCCTGGCGAACACGGTGAAACCCCGTCTCTACTAAAAAAAAAATACAAAAAACTAGCCGGGCGAGGTGGCGGACGCCTGTAGTCCCAGCTACTCCTGAGGCTGAGGCAGGAGAATGGCGTGAACCCGGGAGGCGGAGCTTGCAGTGAGCCGAGATCCTGCCACTGCACTCCAGCCCGGGCGGCAGAGCGAGACTCCGTCTCAAAAAAAAGAAAAAAAAAAAAAAAAAAAAAAAAAAAAAAAAAAAAAAAAAAAAAAAAGAAAAAGTGCAAATCTCCGTGGACATGTTTCGGTCAATCCATTCACTGAAAATCGTTACTCTTCGTCACCCCCTTCCCACGCAGGGCTCCTGGGCACTGCTCATTTATTCAACAGATAAGGGCTGGGTACAAGCCTGGTACTCCTTATGAGACTCCTCATTCAACAAACGTGTCTTCAGTACTTGCTTTTCCAGAGATGAGATCTCTGCTCTCCTTGATCTCAAAGGCTAAAGACAGAGACAGATAAAAAGACAACTGCTACTTGGTGGCTGGCCTAGAATACAAGTGCTCTACGCTCTGCTCCGGAATGCCCGCCCGGCCACCCACTCGCTTTGTAACCTTGGGCTCATTACTGAGTAACTCGTAGTACACTCGGTGACTCAGTTTCTTCATCTGTGAAATGGGGTTTTGTAGTTTCAGAAGAGCTTTCCCCAAGCCTCTCGTGTAATCCTGTTAAAACTCTCTGGTGAGTTTGGTGCCTTGTTTTGTAGCTAAGTGAATGGAGGATCACGTGGCTCACTCGGCTTATCACACAGAGAGGCTAGGACTGGATTCCAGATGTGTCTGAATTCAAGTATCATGCATCGTCTGCTACGTTGGGCTACTTTATTGATCCATAGTTTGCTTACTGAGCATTGAGCTGAGTGAGACTTTTAGCCCAGTGTGAGTTGGAAGGTGGAGGGGAGGGGGCTGGATGATGACGTCACTTAGTGAAATCATCTGGGGATTGTTTTTTAATGAAGACAAAGTCCATGAAGAAAGCAAAGGGCCTTGTAATCTAAGGAGGAGTTTGTCAGTGAATGTACACCAAGGAAGTAGCCTTTTCTTTCCAGCGTCTTTGCCTTGCCCCTTGGCTGTTCTTCATGCTCTTTTCATTCAGGTTATAAATGAGTTTCTCATAAACTCCTGGGAAGGAGCTATGGGTTCTGCTTTCCTCCCAAATCCCCAAACCTATGTCAATTACAAAAAGAATCATGGCCGGGCACGGTGGCTCAGGCCTGTAATCCCAGCACTTCGGGAGGCCAAGGCAGATGGATCATGAGGTCAGGAGATCAAGACTATTCTGGCTAACATGGTGAAACCCCGTCTCTACTAAAAATACAAAAAATTAGCTGGGCGTGGTGGCAGGGGCCTGTGGTCCTAGCTACTCGGCAGGCTGAGGTAGGAGAATCACCTGAATCCAGGAGGCAGAGGTTGCAGTGAGCCAAGATCGCGCCATTGCACTCCAGCCTAAGTGACAGAGTGAGATTCCATCTCAAAAAAAAAATCACATCTCTAGTTTGTCCCTATTCTTCAGGAACCCACGAATATCTGTGTTATTATTACTTCTCCTCCAAAACTCCCTCCCTCCCCCACCCAGCCCAGAGAATCTCAGTCTGGAGCCTCGCTTTTATCAGCAGTCTCCCAAGCCTTTGCTATGTAAAGATTCCTTTCATTACCCTGTAGGAAGAGATACTCTTTTTCTTTCTTCGTGGCCACGTTCCTGGCCCCGAAAAAAGGGACACAAGAGGAAGGGCCCAAAAATGTAGAGGAAAAATCCTGGAGGAAAAATGCTGATTAATATTTCAAAAAATATTATTTTACCATGGATGCAATGACCTGAGGCCCTGCAAGGGTGAATGCCATACTGAGGGCCACCCAGCAACGTACGAATGAACCTGAAAGAGAACTCCTGGCCTCCGCAGGCTTCCATTCATGGCTCAGCTCTGTGAGCCTCTGGACATCTTCGTGAATACTCTCTCAGAAAATCTTGAAGCACCACGTGTTTTAAACGCAGTCACTCACTTATGTCTTTCATATGTCACTGTAAACTCATAATGAAGGGACTATGGGAGATTTGCTTCCATATGGCACTGCCTAGGTATTAGGGTCAGGACACCTAGGATTTTAGGGCCTAGTGGTCTTCTCTTTTCCTTAGCATTCTGTCAGGGTTCTGGCAAGAGCAAGAGGGTTGGCCTTTCTAGTCGATGTTCCCCCGGTGCTTGCTACTTGCCTCGAATATTATGGACAGTATCATACATTTCTGTATTACATACAATCATTGTGACAGAGTCAGGATGCTGTAGTGGAAAAAGGCTTAGTTAACAAGATGATCTGACTTTGAATCCCAGGGCTGCCACTTAGTTGTACAAGCTCTGAGTCTCTGCTGTTCTTTTATAAAATCTCCCTGGATTATTAGAAGGATTAAATGAGGTAATCTATGTAAAGTGCCTAATACGTAGAAAGCTTTAACAAGAATCAGCTAGTCTGAACATACGCAAACACACCAAGGACTGTGTTAATTGCTTTTGAAGGCATTATAGATGCAAGGTTATTTTCCCAAAAAGTCAGGGGTGGAGGTGGATATGGGTTTTCTGTGGATCCTGATGAGACTACTATCAAGAGTACAGCAGTGAAACATAAGCATTTACAACTCTCATAATATCCCCTTGGTGCTGCTGCCCTTCTTCTAAACAGCAATGAACTTGGGCTTGGGGAGCGTTCTCTTCCCCACTAAGCAACAGGCTAACAGGCAAGGCATGAAAAGGGATTAGAGGATGCATGTATTCAAATAAAGGGGAGTTCCCCAGAAGCATGGCAGGCTGAGAAGGCATCTTTCGACTGTCCATCAGTAGGAAAGCTGTTTGACTGGCAGATATAATTTTTTTGGAACCAGAAATAATGGGGAGCTATTGGTGACAGATGTCAGATGTTGGCAGAGCGGCTGCCAACACAAATCTCCCTCCACCTTCAGACATCAAGCTGATGTGGGACTGGGAGTCCCTTCTCACTTGGATCATTGGTCACATTATTATTTCTCAGTGGCTGGACAAAGCAGATGGTTTACCATGTATTTGTGATTTTCTGTTGGCCTAGAAATTCTGTTCTTCCATCAGGGTACGGCATGTAATCAATTATGACAGTGGGTGGTGCAAGAAAATCCCTGCCAGTAAAAACCCAAGACTTTCTCTTTTATTAAGTCTGCATAAACCACTACAATTTCCAACTTCAAAGCAATAGAAGAAAAAAGCAAAGTAGTGGTGTTATAAATAACTTGGCTAATCACAAAAACCACGGTTCTCAGTTGGTCCTAAACACTCTCGATCTGTACTACCTGATGTCAGTTTTGTCTGCCCATCTTTATTCTGAAACTTAAAATCCTCTTGTCTGTATTCTAGTAAGTCTTAATAATTTTTTTTTTTTTTAGACAGAGTCTTGCTCTATCACCCAGTCTAGAGTGCAGTGGCACGATTTTGGCTCACTGTAACCTCCGCTTTCCAGGTTCGAACAATTCTCCTGCCTCAGCCTCCGAAGTGGCTGGGACTATCATGCCCAGCTAATTTTGTATTTTTAGTAGAGACAGGGTTTCGCCATGTTGGCCAGGCTGGTCTTGAACTCCTGACCTCAAGTGATCCGCCTGCCTTGGCCTCCCAAAGTGTGCTGGGATTACAGGCGTGAGCCACTGCGCCCTGCCTCTATTCTGGTAAGTCTTAAAGAGCTTTATCTTAGAATCACAAAGTGACCTAATTAAAAATAAACAGAACAAATACCAGGAACATACTACCCCTCAACTAAGGTTTTTTAAAAAAATATTCTCAGTTGTATTCTATTACATAGTAAAAATAGTTAAGTTGCCTTGCTTTAGTATGTCTGAATAGCCACATAGAACAGTTTATATGTTACGCACCCTCTGGATAATTTTCTTTGTGAAGGACACCTTGCTTATTTGGATGCATGTGTCTCAGGAAATAAATTCTTTAGTAAGAGAGCAGAACAAGCATTTTTAACATTATAACTACCAAGTAGAGAAACCCTTGACATAGATTACATGTTTTTTCTTGTGTTTTAAAAACATGTATGTATTTTTTCTTAAAAGTCAAGCTCATAAATGAATGGCTTTCTGCTCTTTTTTCATTTAATCTCCTATCAGGGGAACGTTGTCATACGATTAAATATTCTGTAACAACATGATTTCTAGGGCTGAGCACGGTAGCTCACACCTGTAATCCCAGCATTTTGGGAGGCCAAGGCAGGAGGATCACCTTAGGTCGGGAGTTTGAGACCAGCCTGGCCAAAATGTTGAAACCCCATCTCTACTAAAAATACAAAAATTAGCTGGGTGTGGTGGCGGGTGCATGTAATTCCAGCTATGTGGGAGCTGAGGCAGGAGAATTGCTTGAACCCTGGAGGTGGAGGTTGCAGTGAGCTGAGATGGCGCCACTGCACACCAGCCTGGGTGACAGAGCGAGACTCCGTCTCCAAAAAAAAAAAAAAAAAAAAATCACCACAGATGCTAATGAATTGTTTGGGCTCCTACTACTCGGGGCACTGAAGACATACAAGGGAACAAGCCAGTCCCCACCATCAAGGAATCCATATCCTGGTGAAGAAAAACAAGCAACAAACCTACAAAAATGGTTCGTAAATGATATAATTTCCGAATAAAATTGGATGAAGGATAGTGACTGGGCAGGCTCCTTTGCTTGAGGGAAGACCTCTTGAGAGTGGGACTTCTGAGTTAATCCGAAGGCTGAGAAGGAGGCAGCCATGCAAGTATCTTGGGAAAGAGCTCTGCGAGCAGAAGGAACAGAGAATGCAAAGATCCGAAGATAGGAATGAGCATGACATGGTCTACGAACAGAGAGAAGCCCTGATGGCTGGAGCTGGATGAGGAGGGGCGGTGAAGAGAGAATTGCAACTGGAGGGCCCAGAGGGGCCATGCCACATAGGCCTTGCAGGAGTTGAGACTGGATTCTAACTGCAGTGAGAATTCAACAGAGAATTTTCCAGCAGGGGAGTGACACATAGGGACATCTCTTCAAAGGCTGAGAACCAGAGTAGAGACAGCAGAGCTAGGCCAACAGGCTATCACAGCAATCCAGACGAGAGGTGATGGAGGCTCAGCCTGGGACACAGTGAGACTCCGGAAGTGGTGGATTCAGGATATAATTTGGTGATAGACTCCATAAACTTTTTTTTAAAGGTTTTGGATAGATAGCTTTTATCATTTATTTATTATTGAAGAGATGTACAACACAATAAATCAGCTTGCTTCAGACATATATATAGAACTCTACATCTAATAATGAGTGAATCCACATTCTTCACAAGGACACACGAAACATTTCTATGAAATGCCTGTGGACTAGTCCACAAAGCAGGTCTCCATAAATTTTAAAAATGTATACCCTTGAAAATCTTTGAAGTCTTGGAGATTTAAGTCTACAACTATCTTAGTCTTACTACCAAGAATAGCCCCTGAGGAAAAAAAAAAAACCCAAAAACCTTTCAATTAAAATAAAATGATAAACCAGAAGAATATAAATTTCACAGACTCCAGCTAACCAGCTTTTGGTGGTTAGTCAACAGGCCAGCTTTTGGTCACAATGTAATTAATTTCATTCTTAATGCATTGCTGAAAGTATTTAAATGCCTGGGGAACTGGCTCCAACCCACAATCTCCTCCCCTACCCTACATTCCAAGTAGATTAGGCATTTTACACTTGGCTCATCTTCAGTGAAGACAGTAATTAATCTTTATTTGAAAACAAGATTTGGGAGGCTGAGGCGGGCAGATCACCTGAGGTCAGGCGTTTGAGACCAGCCTGGCCAACATGGTGAAACCCCATCTCTACTAAACATACAGAAAAATTAGCTGGGCGTGGTGGTGTGCACCTGTAATCCCAGCTACTTGGGAGGCTGGGGCAGAAGAATCGCTTGAACCTGGGAGGTAGAGGTTGCAGTGAGCTGAGATTGCGCCACTGCACTCCAGCCTGGGTGACAGAGCAAGACTCTGTCTTAAAAAAAAAAAGAAAGAAAGAAAAGCAAGAGAACGAGTAAAAGTCCAGCATTCACTGCATTATGGAGCCTACAGAAATCTATGATGAATTTGACAGGGAATGTTAGGATAGGTAAAGAATCAAGGGTTTCATGAGCAGTCATGTGGATGGTGTTACCGTTTACTGAGATGAGAAAGACTTGAAGACCAACTGTTTATAGGGGTAAAAATTAAAGGTTCTGTGTGGACAAAGCTAGCTTGAGATGTCAACTATAGACCCAAGCGTAGACGTTGAGTAGGCAACTATAATGGATAAATGAATGAGGAGCTCAGGGGAAAGTCCAGGCTGGGGATATATCTAAGATCTATACACTGGATTAGATCACCTAGCTGACTGCACAGTTGAGTAGAGAAGAGAGCCAAGGGCAGCATCCTCAGATACTCCAACATGCACAGGGTTTATGGGATTGTCTACCCACCAAACATTCATGTGTACCTCATGTTTCCCATCACCCGCAATTTGGTAGGGCCATGTGAGTGGCTCTGGACAATGAATGAAGGAAGCATCTAAGGACTGGTTCAAGACCCTTGACTATTCTCATCTCCTGCCTCAAAAATCGTGAATTCTTGTGTTTCTGAAGTTAACATGTCTGTCAACCCTAGGCCCTGAATGAGTATGTGGCTTCAAGACCCTTTCTGATACATGTCAGGCATATAAACAAACACTTGTGTGTGAAGCCGTGGAAATTCCAGAGTTAATTTGTTACCTTGGCATAACATGGCCTAATTCAGAATGCCATCATATGATGTGCTTCAACGAAGCACCATTTTTCATTTTTTAAAAAAGGCATGTGTGATTTGAGAGGTTGTCAACAAAATATATTGGTGGATGGCTGGGTGTGGTGGTTCATGCGTGTAATCCCAGCACTTTGGGAGGCCGAGGCAGGCAGATCACTTGAGATCAGGAGTTTGAGAACAGCCTTACCAACATGATGAAACCCCATCTCTACTAAAAATACAAAAATTAGCCAGACATGGTGGTGTGTGACTGTAGTCCCAGTTACTCGGGAGGCTGAGGCAGGGGAATTGCTTGAACCTGGGAGGCGGAAGGCAGGAGGATCACTTGAGCCTGGGAGGCAGAGGTTGTAGTGAGCCAAGATCATACCACTGTACTCCAGTCTGGGGCAATGGGAGTGAAACCCTATCTCAAAAAAAAAAAAAAATACACACACACACACACACAACACAAATACATATATATACACATATATATACACACATCCACCTTATAAAATGAACATGCAGTTCACGTAAACTTTAATTCAGATAGAACCTAGAAATACATATGTATATATATGTACTTATGTACACATATGTATATATATGTATTTCTAGGTTCTATCTGAATATATATGGATATATATACACACATACACACACACACATATATACACATACATACATATATGGGTATTTCTAGCTTCTATCTGAAATACAGTTTAAGTGAACTCCCTGTTCAT
This sequence comes from Theropithecus gelada, assembly GCF_003255815.1. Taxonomy (NCBI): domain Eukaryota; kingdom Metazoa; phylum Chordata; class Mammalia; order Primates; family Cercopithecidae; genus Theropithecus; species Theropithecus gelada. The sequence goes on along the minus strand of NC_037679.1, from coordinate 100,385,155 downwards.
TTTATAAGTGGAAGGGCAATCCCTGAACCACTGAGTGAATAATGCAGGACAATATTCATTATTTCAGAGACACCTCATTTCTCAACCTGGTTTTTGCCCCGATAAGTTGTTTTTTTTTTTGATGGAGTCTTGCTCTGTCGCCAGGCTGGAGTGCAGTGGTGTGATCTCGGCTCACCACAACCTCTGCCTCCTGGGTTCAAGCGATTCTCCCGTCTCAGCCTCCTGAGTAGCTGGGACTACAGGTGCGTACCACCATGCCCAGCTAATGTTTGTATTTTTGGTAGAGATGGGGTTTCACCATGTTGGCCAGGATGGTCTTGATCTCTTGACCTCGTGATCTGCCTGCCTCAGCCTCCCAAAGTGCTGGGATTACAGGCGTGAACCACCGTGCCCAGTCCCTGCTTCTTAAAATTTATGAAGACATTGTTTTTTAATTTATTCCTTAGATAATTAAAAGAAATAACATTGGTGGGTGCTTTGTAACTTTCTAAATTTCTCCTAAAACAATAATCCTCTCCCATATGTCAGCTTTTTTAAAATACATGTATGCATCATTAGACAAATTGATCATAACAGGTATTCTTCATTCATTTGACAGATTTTAATGGACTCTCCACTGTGTTCCAAACATTTTCTTAGGAACCAAGGAATTAATGAAATAGAGCCAGTAGTTACCCTCATGATTTATAGTTTTAAGACCTCCTGGAGTATACTTATCTGGTCTCAGACTCAGTTCTGAGATCTTGAGAGATGGGAAATTAGTTTTGTTTGTTTGTTTATTTTTTTTGTTTTGTTTTTGGAGATGAAAGTCTCACTCTGTCGCCCAGTCTGGAGTGCAGTGGCATGATCTCGGCTCACTGCAATCTCCGCCTCCCGGGTTCAAGCAATTCCCCTGCCTCAGCCTCTTGAATAGCTGGGATTACAGGCGCCCGCCACCATGCCCGGCTACTTTTTGTGTTTTAGTGGAGGGGTTTCAGCATGTTGGCCAGGCTGCCCTCCAACTCCTGACCTCAAGTGATCCGCCTGCCTTGGCCTCCCAAAGTGCTGGGATTACAGGGGCGAGCCACTGTGCCCGGCCCAAGAAATGGGAAATTAGTTAACCTGTATGTGCCTTAATTCTTCATCTGTAAAATGGAAATAACTCCTACCTTGCAGAGTTATTGTGTGTATTAAATAAGACAAAATGGAAAACTGTTTTTATTTAGGCTTTAGAAATACACTTGGATCACCTTAAAGTGAAAGAGGTTTTACTATACAAACTGGAACCTTCAAGGTATCGGGTACGATGGCAGTTTGAGTGACTAGTGACTGGGTACTCTTTGCATTACTCACTTGTGTCTGTGTTTCTCTGTGTGTCTCCTTGCTTCTTCCATTGACTTTTCTTCTTTGTACCCTCTCCTCTGTAAATCTGTTCTCTCACTTGTATTATTCATGGCTTCTGTTTCTTCACAACTTCAATCAACATGCCCCTTCATAGCCCTAACACTATCCTGTGATTTCTTTCTGCGCTTTCTTTCTGCTTCACCCCTCACAGATAACTACTTAATTTCATTTTTCAGCTCAAACTTCCAGGAGAATCTGCTGGGCTGATTCATTCATTTGGGCATTCAGAACACGAACACACACACACACACAGACACACACAGACACACACACACACACAGAATATCTGTTAGGGCCCTCTGAATTATCCCTCCACCTTCATCCTGAAAATGCCTCCTGTTGACCTGCAAGCTGTCAGAGATGCTGAATTTGGTCCCCACTCCAGTCTACGATCTCCAGAATCTACATTTTAACACTGTGCCCACGTGCTTTGTGTGCACATTCAAGTTTTTTTTTTTTTTTTTTTTTTTTTTTTTTTTTTTTTTTTTTTTTTTTTTTTTTTCTTTGTTGTTGT